>NC_089984.1:18743569-19046069 GCF_036417845.1 Apteryx mantelli
CAAAGAATTCTACAAAATTTCAGTGACAAAAACTACAGTTTTCCTGCTGATGCTTTCAGTTGGTCAGTCCATCATGACCTTTTCAACAGCTGGTTTTTTTGCATGTATTAAGAAGAAGTGGCCAGAGAAGGATATTTAAATAAAAGAGATGCACACAAAGGGAAAAACAGATGCATACTTGGCAGCCAATACACACTCTTGTTGAAGAAAGAATTGTTCAATGTCTAGTCTTTTCCTGCAGATGTCGTTCTGTGGCTCTGATAGCTTTAACTACCAGATGATTAGTAAAATGCCACCACTTCTAATGTTTTTTTGGAAATCATACTTTTGGCAACCTCCACGATAGTCATAAACAGATTTTGAAATAAAAGTGGTGATACAATTAGCAAAAGTTTGTTGGTGAAGAACTAAACATGGAAAAGTAAACAACTTCCTCAGCCTTTCTTTGTTCTGTTTAAGACTATCGTCCTACACAAAATTTTCAGTTTTGCAAGGTCTCCACTGTCTGCTAGCAGGGTCACTTATAGAAACATCTACAGCTAAAATATTTTGGCCCATATTGTAAATAATTTTCGTTGATATCAAATAACTGCAAAGCAGACTTCCTGCTACCATCTGAACTTGACAGATACTTTTACATGTAATTAAAGTTCCTGAAATGTGAATGATGGCGGCACTGGGATTTGGATTACAAAACAGAGACATTTTTAAGCAGCTTCATAATATTTCAAAAGATAAACAAAAAAAGTTGGACATTTTGTCCCCATACTTATCTGTGACTAAGCCAAGACTATTTGATTAATTTTTCTATAGTTTCTTTTTCAAAATACAAATTAAAAGTGACCTTTGAGTTGTGCTAGATTTAATAAAAGAGTTTTCCCAGTACTAAAAGGCAGAAAAGAAAACAGATGGGTGTGAAGAAAACATTGTTAAGCCACCAATCACTTTTATTTTGGTTACAAACTAATTACATCAAAGACTAAATCCAAGGCAGGCTGCAAGCTCAAGGTAAAAGAAACAGAAAGAATATGAAGGCAGAGCTGTTTCATTAGGAAAAACAAACACGTTGATAATTCATGTAAGCAAAGATGGTACAGTATACACTCATACTGAAACATACATGCTGCTAGAGACAAGGTGATGCAGATTTTCATTATACACTTCCTCAAAATGAAGAGGAGACAGGAAGAAAAATGGCTCCAAGGCAGTTCTCCCCTCCTCTCCATGTATGACTTATCTAGCTGGCTGGCACAAGCATTGGGCACTTCTGGAAGGTGGGCGAATCAGCAGTCAGCGATTGCACTGTGCCACCATTTCCCCCTTCCTACTTTTGCCTGGGCCCCAAAAACCTCCCAGAAAAGGCTGGTGTTGGAAGCACCTGGTATAGACCAATTAACCGACAAAAGAAATCCTAGTCCAGATATACACATAACAAACGGTACCAGAGCATACCACTACTGAGAAGAACAGGCAAAACTGTCAAAAAATACTATTACTCTTTCATAAAGCAAGAGGATGGTGGTTAGCATCACATCCTGGAAATAAGCAGTTTGAAAATCAGCCAATTCATGTTGGAGTACCTAAAGAGTGCTCTGGCCAGCTTATTTTTAATAAATCCTCAAAGTTAGGGAAGTTCTAGAAAACTGGTAGAGAATTAAAATGGGATTGATAATTCCAAAATGCAAGCAAGATGATCCAGGTAATCATGGATCAATTCAGTTTGACAACAAGCCTAGGCAAAATAGTGAGAAAGCTAATATACACCTGAGAAACAGTCAAGAATTCAGGCACAGAAATTGTACAAAAAGGTTTTCTGAAAATTGGTCTTGCAAAATAACTGAGATTTATCATTTGATGAAATGATAAATTTTACTGAAAAAGATAAACACAGATACAATAAATTCACTTTGCAACAAATAGTCAGTAATTAATTAGTACTATCCAGTACCAATAAAAGTTAAATATATTAGAACTGGCTGAAATATCAGTCATCAATGTGTCATCATCATCCTCAAAGGGAGTTTCTCAAGGATTGAGGAAGGAATGGCCATATCCACAAAATGTTAAATTATACAACACAAAGCAGGGCCTCTGAAAATTGTTTAGGGAACACAGTGGGCAAGCAGTTAAGCAAAAACTCATCAACTAACTAATCTGATGAAGAAGCAAGATGAGTTAAAGTAAATCCTTGTACGTGTAAAGAGGTAGGGAGAGGAAATGAAAAGAGCAAGAGAACAGGCATAGAGAATGCTTTTGCTTCTGTTTACTTGTGAGACTACATTAGTACAAATATTTTTGATGCCCATATTTTGTAAAGTGCATTGAAAAACTGGAAAAGGTGCTGAAAAGAGCCACAAGACATTCTTGAAGATTGGAGGAAATACCTCAGTGAGGGATTTCAACAGCACGATGCTTTTAGTTTATCAGAAAATGACTGGGAGGCTGTTTTATTACACCACATAACTACACTACACAAACTACTAAACATTAAAGGGCTGATATTCAGTATAAATATTACAAAAGTAGCTTCCAAGGCTGAAAGTGGAAGACAGACAAAATTAGACCTGTTTTTTACCATATGCTGATTAACAGCTTTAACAGACCACCAGGTAAATTGGTGGAGTCAGCATTTTTGAATTAAGACAGTGCTTTTCTGGAAGACAGGTATTAGCAAATACAACTCACTGAGCTCCACAGAGGAATAATTGTGTGAAATGAAAGGCCTGTGAGGTACAGGACATCAAGCCAGTCTGAATGGTTTCAGACTCCATAAATCTATAAAAAACAATAGGATTATTTGATTAAATATTACAAAAGAAGAAAAAACACTGAAAGAACTCTGTTCTGAATAGAAATAAGGCATTGAATTATCTCAAATAACGAAAAATTTCATAAAATTATAAGCAAATGGAGACACTTAGGCCACATCAATCATTACTGTTGCTATTGCTCCAAATAGAATTAATGTCATGCAAGCATATATACATCAACACACATAAAAATAGGCCATAGCTCAAATATTATAGCTCCTCATCATTGCCAAACTTTTTGACTCAGATAAAATGGGACAGTTATCCAAAGTTCCAGTTACAAACTTACAAAATCAAAAAGCAAATTTGTAATCCAGCCTCCAAACAGGCACACATAAAAAGCACCATTAATTAATCTGAAAGCTGAGTCCCAACTAAACACCCAAACAGTGGGAGACAAGGGCACACATTACACACATATGTTCAAGACGTGCACAGATCCAGTTTCAGATAGCTAGGTATAGCTTGCGCTATTTTCTGGTTCTCATTATTATATTCATTTCAGTGTGGTTCCTGAAGCCTGATACCTCAGTACTTTAGAGGTTCTGCATGTGCCACCAAACAATGATTCAACACAACACTGTGACAGAAAACAGGGAGAAGGGATAGAAATAAAAGAACAAGGGATCAAAACAACTTCATTTGGCTCTATGTGCGGGGTGTGCCTATCAACACCAATAACTGTTAATAGTGAGTCAGGTGTCACATTGATAGAGGAGTCAGATCACTCATATTAGTCTTCCATTTGACTGGAAGGTATCAATCTTCTTCCCTTATCTAAAAGGACACATAAAAATATAATGGGCTATTAGCTCTTGTTTTTACATCACTATTTAAGTTGGTTTTGATAAACTCTTCATTCCCTTCCAGTCTCTTACTGACCCTCGTGCATGCTGAACTCTTCGGTCCTTTTGGTAGTTTAAAGACTTTGTCGTACATCCACATCAGTTATAGCAACTAATGTTCTTGTTAACGCTAAGGCCGACTTAATAGTATTATGATTTTGACTCAAGTATCATGATTTGAACCTATATCAAGAGATACCGACTTAATGTATGCAGTGAGGATTTTGTTTGGTTTACCAACAGTCACATTCCTAATTTGATATATACACAGGATAGAGAAGGAGCAGTCAGATCATTTAAGAAAGAATTCAAGAGAATGGGGCTTGTGCTCCTGACTGTCAGTAACTAGCAACATGATAATACAGATTAAAATACTGCAATATTCAGAGATTCTGTTTTCTTACCCAAATATCTATCCTATCTTGGAACAGAGAATATGACTTACTGTGTATTCAAACAGGGCTTAGAATAACAGGGCATTGAACCTATCACAAGGAGCATTACTGCTGAAAAAAACCAAACTTGACTGGGAACAGACTTGACTCTGCCCCTTTAAAATTACATAGGTTAATAGGTTAAAAATATGATCAGCAGAAAAGGTGAAAGAACTTGATCATTTTCACTCTTCATACAGAGGTTTCATTCCCTTCTTCCATTGTTTGTGCTGATGAAATTGTTCTTATGGGAGTCAATTCTGAAAAGATGCGCTGGCTAATTTTAGATAATAAATTATTGCCTACTGTGTATAGCCAAAAATCATATGATAAGCTTTTTCTACTTCAAGGCTGCTATATCTCAGTCAATTACCTAACTGTGAAGATTTAAAGACTTCTGAAACCAGTTCTTCAGAAAAGATGTTCTTCTATTAGGATTTTCCACTCACTAAAAGTACTATTGAGCTTCTTTGCTCATCAGCCTTCCAAAGCTTACATCCGTATTTCATTATATAGAACTAACCAATAAATACTATTTTGGGCTAGTTTTGTTTTCATGTATATAAGAAAAATCTGCTATATATATAAATCATTAGGAATTATTAACTGAATGATTGCATAAATAATCTTTTTTTAAAATATATTGCAGATACTTCCAGGATAATGTGCAACAAAATGAGAAAAGTCTCACAGAGAGAAAGAAATATACTACGTTTCAAACATAATTTCTAAGCTGTTTAAATATGAAACAAAACCTTGTCAAGCTACAAGTTTCCAGCTGTTATGATATCATAAGATAAATTTACAGCTACAAAACAGCTTGGTGAGAAAAAAAATATTTGCTTTTACAAAGTATGGAAATATAAATGTTTCAAGCACTGCAACTGTCCAAACAAATTAGTACAAGCAAAAATAGTTGAATTCAGCATGGTTTGATTTTGTACCAGCTTCATAGCACTTGTTATAATTACTTAAAGATGTAAGCAAAATGTGATTTAAAGCTTAGCATGATGCATTTAATGTTAATTTAAACTGATGCGATAAAAGTATACAGGTGGTCTCAGTGGCTATCATTTTGTTGTATTTTATCAACTGAAATAATAATTTATTTCCCTAATTAAGCAAAAATGAAGCTGGATAACTGGCTCTGAAAGCTTACTATGTGTTCATGTTTAACTTCTCAACCAGAGCTAAAATGAAAAAGGAGTTTCTTTCCTCCATGACTTTGAAAAGAATAGAGTGGTGATTAACAACAATATTTTTTTTAATGAAACACAACCTTTCATCCCTGTCATCTTCTGACCATCCTCGCTTGTACGCAGCTCTCTGACAAGTAGAATAATAACGGTCATACATCACTGCCCTGAAAGTCCAATCATCTAAATCTTCACTCGCTGCAGCCTCTGAGACTCAATTACTTTATTGACATGCAATCTTCATAAGGGGAGAAATATTGTGCATGTAAGGTCACTTGGTTATGAAGACATATTATCATATTATCTGCATGAGGGTTGCAGGGCTAAGACCTGACAGAGCTAATTATAATGGTACATGATAGAGAGCTCAGTACACATTATTTGCTTGGCTGAAACTAAAGGTGAGGTAAGACCATGACATCATGGTTTCAAAAGAAAATAATTCCCTTTCCCTTGGAGGCTATTACTTTTATTGTCTAATGTTTTATACATCTTATTTTCACATACTCCGCATAAGCAAGCAAGCAATGAGAATTTCTGAACTCAAGTGTGTTTCCATTTGGAAGTACTTAACTCTTGAAGCAACAAAAGGATTATCCACACAGACGCAGTCCTTTTTACTCACAAGACTTAAATTACATTCCCCCACCCTGTTCCCTTCTAGCACCTGAAAAAAAATATATATATATACACATAGGCAAAGCTATATATTTACAGGCATATATAAAAGCACATATATACAGTTAGTATATAAATTTAGTTCAAAGTTTGATCACAGCTAATACACACTGCCATAATATATTTTACATAACAAAAAATGCATAGGCCTCTAGTGAAATGCTGAGCAACGTCCATTAGAACAGCCTCTCACTTTGCAAAAAAAAAAAAAAAATCATTTTCATCTTGCTTTTCTCTGTAGCAACTTCCTCTCCCCAGTTTACTTCCCTACTCCACCTCAGGTCTACCAATCTTCTTTCACTGGAGACTTAGACATAATCCACTTCCTGCTCTAGGCTGGTACAACTACAACTTCTAATCCTTCACTGGCTATCCTCTTACACTAAAAGAGCTGTATCTTTACATAATCCATCTATTGTATCTTTAGATAATCCATCAATCTACCTTACTAAATTTCTACCCCCAACCAGCAGTAGCACTGTTGGCTATTTTTAGAAATTAATTTAGAAGATATCTTTTGACGTTTGGAAAGGTTTGTTGGTTTAAAATTTCTTTTTAATTTTTGTTAAATTTTATTCGTGCCTACCTTTCAGGTGGGAAGCATGAATTGTTCTCTTTCAATAGTCAGTACCTCTTATCAGCCTTAGTAAAAGTTAGAAAATGGGCAAAAAAAAAATTAAAATAGTACAACAGAAACATCCCACTATACCTCCATGTAATGTCTCTTTTAAGGCAACATCTATTAAGAAATACAGACACTACAAGATTAGTTTTGCTCTTCTGTATATTATGTGTTTTGTTTGGACTTCTTTTTAAAAAAAAAAAAACCAACAGAATATCTCTTTAGGAATCATAAATCTAATACATTACAGACAACTCCATTCTTATTAAGAATAATTATAATTATTCTTGTTCTGATGACCAAACCAGCCAGGGTAGTAGAGAAGTTCCAGAACATGAAGCAGACTCTCAAAATTTGCCACTATCCCTTGCTAAGCCTTACTCATGTACTTGCTTAGACTTTTTAACCTACCACAAAAAAACATGAAGCCAGACCTGTGATCTCCTAGGAAACAGTTACTAGCAGCATGCTTGATCCAGGCCTTGAAAGCACTTCTCTGGTTGTCCAGAAAGAACTTAGAGTCAAGGAAAGAAAAATGCCTCTTTGCTAGAGTATATTGGCACCTTGTAGCAATGAGACCAACAATCTTCAGACAGATCCTATATCTTCCTCACGTCAGGATGGTATAGCCCAAGGCCTCACATGTCAATGAAACAGGGAAAATAGAAGGAACCTTTACAGAAGGCTGTCCAAAGACAGTGTGTACAGAACAAGGATAACAGTGAGTGCACTGGTCCTCTGCAGATGCACACCCTTTGAATTTTCATACAGAGTCATCTTAAACATGCACCAACGATCAACTATGGAAATTCGCAGAGATGAGAGGGCACTACATATTTACAAACTGACTCCTATATCTATCTGCAGAGAAACAGCTTAGACTATGCTGTGCACCCTTTAAACAGTTTTCTTTCTTTATTGAAGGTGTTCTATGGATTCCCAGGATTCCAGTATATGATGCTAATATCAGTAGTGCCCTAGACTAAATTATGTCATACACCTGGGGTGTATACGGGGTGGTTGTTTGAATTTTACACAAACATCAATCAGTGTAACATAATGGTTCTATGATACATCATGCTGTAGGTCTGAATTTTCTTTACTTGAAGGTAGGATACAGAAGCCAGCCCAACTAAGTACCCTCCACTAACATCTTTGTTCTCAGCAAGTCTTTGCACCATAATTTGACTTAGAGAGAGACTCAACACCAGCATGGAGATGCAACTTCAGCCAAGCTGCCAGACTGAGGCCACACAGCTAAGTAGTTATCTAATTGACTGGAATTGTTCTCACATCCCTCAAAAATATTCATAACAACATATTTACAGGCTACCCTTTTGCCAAAAAAGCTGGCAAGTGTTTTCTATACTCTTAAAAATATTAAACTTTTTTTTCCAAAACCATTTTACAAAGTATAATCTACAGCCATTATGCCATTCTTTTAAAAATAGTTTATAGTCTGCCCATCCTGTTTGTAGGTTTACATCTTGCTAACCCAGCCTGTTGTGTTTTGCTACTGAAAGCTTCCCATCTGAAGCTGGACGGCATATGGTAACCCTACGATTTTGTATTTAAGTTTGAGACACCCCACAGAGTGATGTTTTGAAAGAGTTTGATTCAAGTGTTCAACTTTGTATCAGCAGAGAGGTGCAAAAAAGTGTCTGGAAGATGACTGCAGATAGAAATAAGAAGGTGTTAGGCCCTGCCTTTCTCCATCTCTTCAAGAATAACATTTGCAGTTAAAAGCATCTTTTGCTGAGGTTAGATTCTAGCAGCACAAAGGAGACAGTCAAGTAATCAAGACTCAGAGGAAAAAAACCCTAGAACAGTACAGCAATAACTGGCAGACTGGCAGTTAGTCAGCTGATGAGAAACCAGTCAGGTAGTGAGGCCTTAAACTAGGAAAGAGAAGGAAAATGCCTAGTGTGACAGCTGTAAAACTCTGCCTCTTAAAGTGTGTTGTTAATTTAAAATCCTCACTGCCCTGCAAGCCCCTTGTCAGAGAGATATTGACTGACATGGCAGGGGCCCTAACATGCATGCAGGGAAAACAGAGCCACCAAAAGCCAGCCAAAGCACAGAGACAAAACGCAGATTGTGAACAGGAGGGCTACACATGTAATTTCTTAAGAGACTATGTAAATACTTAGTTTATGAAAATATGAAAGAAAAGGTCACCCCCTTGGGCATCAAAGACTTTTTATCAAGAAAATGGAACAAGAACTAAGGGAAAACAAATGTTAATGTCATGCACAAAACATTTTTATTGCCAAAATTGTTTTGAAACTAAGAGGGCCAGGCACATGATATCAGCTCACTGTATTTCAGAACTATGGATTGCAAGGCACTTAATTCAAGTAACAGAAATGTGAGGTACACATGGCTAGGTGTTTTCCACCTAGCGGTAATTAATGTGGACAACATGACATTGATAATATCAACCATAGAAAAGATGGAACTGGGACAGTCTCCAGAAAACACACACACACACAAAAAAAAGACAATGAAGGATAGTAGCCGAAAGGGGAAATGAGATCCTCATAAGAGGCATTCAGTTTTGAAGACAAAGAACCAATAATAAGGGGATAGCTTGAAGGACAAGTAGGTGATCAGGGATCTGTTACACTAAAATAAAGGACAAGATATAAAAAGATTCAATCACTTCCTTGGATTTTTTAACATTTATATTACATAATATAAAATACTATTAGTGAAGGAAATGTTCAGCATTGAATACTGAATGAAATATGCAACAAAGGCTCTTCATCATGTTCCTCTGGTAACGCAAATAAGCTTTAGAAGGACGGTTTAGAAGCTGGCAAGAACATGTCAGCAAAAAACAAACGGAGAATACCGTTTAGGTAGAGAATGGATTAGCCTATCTGGGTTATGAAAAACTTGCAGTTTAATCTGCAGTGGGGGAAAAGAAGTAAATAAATAATCTCTGGTTTAGCTGAACATGCAGAGATACTGTGCAAAATATAGCTTTGAAAGCATACTCAGAGAATATTGGATACTCTATAAACTTCTCCTTAAGGAAAACACAAGGGAAGAAATAAATCTTCCAGCCTTTTCCTCTAAAGAAATCATCAGCTGTGCCTGTGTAAGATGTGAAATTTGGTGATAGCAAAATTCATCAGTTGACATATGAGACTCTTCTGTGACATTGGCTACCAAGTCATGGGCAACACACCACAAGCAGTGAAAAAACAACTTACTGGCACTGTTAAAAAAAAAAAAAAAAAGAAGTTGGTCTTATGCTGTCCTTTCCACTACTGAAGGCAAAGTAAAGCAAATTCTTTTTTTTATTCCATTTTCTGGTGTTTATTTTCTATTAAATTAATTTTCATAACTGTCACAAGGATAAAGTGCTTACAGCCAAACAAAACTTCTGACATGAAACTTTTTTGGCAACAAAACGGAGACTTAGTGACACTAAAGTGTTTTGTGAATGTGTCAGGTTGATTCAAATTTGGGAAAAAAAGGGAGACACCCTAAAAGAAATCTTGACAAAAACCCTATGTTTTGCATCAGTATTTTTAATTAAGTATTTTCACTTTTAATTTAAGGAAGCCATTTTAAAATTTCCCGTTTTTTTTCATTTCCAATGAACTGCAAAGGTACTACCTTACAGTACTGGCTACCAAAGGAGAGAAATGTGTCTATAAAATAGATTTCTAGTCCAGCTGAGTCTCATAGACCATCAAAGAGAAGGGAAGCAAATTATAATTCCCATGTGGCACAGTTCCAAGATATCTTAATGTATATATGTTGGCCTACCCCACTCTCCTTACCCACTGCATCACACACACACACACTTCAAAACCATACTGTGCAAAATACATACTTTTCATTAACTGTTATTATTTGTTGGAAACACTATTTTTTCAGCCAAATCTTACCTAGAACTTGGCTGCCAGTTGAACATCTCTCTGGAACTGCCAGCTTTAAGGAGAGTAAGGACTAACATGGGCTGTGGGTCAGGGGGAGGATCTCTGTTGTTCATCTGTTGCCGGCCTGACAACGGCACAAAGTTATTGCCTGAATTATGTCCTGAATCTAAATTCACTTACTGAAAAGAGGAAAAAATTAGTGTAATTTTGACCAGTAATCCCAAAGGTAGCTTATCAGGAAAGTATTGCAAATAAATCTAACTGAAATATGCATTAATTTTAGTAATACTAAGAATAGTAACAATGGCATTTTAACTGTCCCCACTGTTCACAGACCAATTGATTGATCAATAAGGTCAATGGAAAAACGCTTATTGACTTCAAAAAGAGCAGATTCCAGCTCTTAAAAGAACTTCAGAAGGGAAATTTAACCTTCGAGCTATCATGATTGCTTCAAATAGTTTCACCAGTTTGTATTTCTGGAACCCTTCTGGCAATAACTCCTCCCTCTAAACCATTTCCCAAGTCACAGCTTGTTAGAGAGAGAGTTAAACAAGGATATAATGTTTTGGAAAAAGGGTAGGAATACCAAAAGCCATGAGAAATAAATAACAAATAGAAACATTGTTTTAGTGACCTATAGTCTATTAAAAATTTCTGCAGCAAGTATCGTCAACCTTTTAGGATTTGAACTCTAATGATCCCTTTTGACATGGCTTCAGGGGGCCATGTGCATATTTCATGAATTTGCCATATACAAACCAGTAGGGAACTGTAATAAAATACAAACAAGGATGTGGCAGACAAGGAGGCTGTTCTTAAAAATGGATATCTAAACAATATAAAAGAAAATATTGGGAATGAAACTGATAATACTCCAGTTGCCAAAATCTGGAGATGTGGATTGCTTCCAAGGGAGAAGAAGGTATTACGAATTGTTCTTCAGATTTTCCTGTCATACTCTTATTTACCCTATCACAGACTGACCACAACAGATCCAAAGCCAAATCTAAACAGGAGTAGAGACCCGACCAAAAGAAAGATTCATCACACTGTTCCACATCTATGTAAAACATATTTTCCATATGAATTTAAACCTTGAACGAACAGCTACCACACAAAAATGTACATCTGGTCACATATGCATACTCAAACATTCACATTTAATTCTATAGCAATTTAGAAGTGTGCTATGAATCAAGCTTCTTCTCCCCTACCTATCTGGCCTCCTGTTGCAAAAATATAATAGAAGTACCTTCCCCTTTTAACATATCAGATTAATATAGAGAAATACATAGTCATGCATCTCCATCTTTTCTAAAACATCCACCAATATTTCCTTAGCCCATAGAATCAGGAGTTTTCCAGTGCAATCCAATTTTTAAATAAATAACACATGAGACTGTAAACCAAATACACCCGTTCAACTTTTTATTTTGTAATTTATTGAGTTCCGTTATTAATCAGATGGATTTTTATAAGGATGAAAAAAGGAAAATCTGAGGCTTTTGGCTGTTCTGATCACCTTCTTAAATTACCAGCTTTGCAAAGACAGAAAAACCTTAAGTGCTAAGGTTAACCACATGATTACATATCATTTCTTTTTTTTTTTTTCTCCTGGTTCAAATCAATCCATTACTAGGCAAAGTTACAGTATCTTGGAGTCAGCTGTTAGATCTGACCTCTGGAATTCATTCATCTGAATCTTCTTGAAGCGACATTGCTTGTCAAAACTCATCAGGCAATCAAATTCTTAAACTGAAATGAGTTGTCCTCTCAAATTAAAATGATACTTTTCACTGATTTTTCCCATACAAAAGTTGCATTGTGCTTCTCTGTCAAGACCAACTTATTTTTCAGGAACTTTATCACAATCCAAGTACTTATCTGCCAAGGGCGGGAAGGGGGGTGTCCCCATATAATTGAATTCTCTTTGATGAATTGACACAATTTGAATGAATTAGAAAGTAGGTGAGAATATTTCCATTGTTTTCCAAAACATCTTCATTTTAAACTAGATGGGAAACAAAGAAGAATTCATGCCAATTTCTGAAGCCTCAGGAACCACTCTCCTCCCAGCTCCTCCTTTTCTTCCTTGTTCCCAGTCATGCTCCGACATTCAAATTCAAGGCAATGATTTCTGGCCTTTTTAAGAAAAAATGCTACAGAATTCTCTCTTTGATGCAGATTTTGCTATAAGTGGAATGAGAGTCCCACATCCCGGCCCCCTCCCAGTAACATCTCTTCAATATAGTAACCCTATGCCAAACAACTATGAAAACTATGAGATCGCAACTCTCCAGCAAGTCTGCCTGAAAACAGTGCTTAAGTCTCACTTCAGAAAATGTAAGCATATACTTGCATATACTCACATATCCCTTCTGAAGAGCAGTTTTCCTGTACGGAGCACTTCAACA
Source organism: Apteryx mantelli (assembly GCF_036417845.1). Taxonomy (NCBI): domain Eukaryota; kingdom Metazoa; phylum Chordata; class Aves; order Apterygiformes; family Apterygidae; genus Apteryx; species Apteryx mantelli. The sequence continues at coordinate 18,756,465 of NC_089984.1, forward strand.
TGGGGGGCTTAATTTGGGCTAAGTTAGGAGAGTGCCCAATTCAGTAAGAGCAACAGTTTTGTCTTAAAAAGTGTAGCTTAATAATGTCTGTCCATTTAATTGATTTCTCCACCTTTTCTCTGTGTGACCAGAATGTTACAAGTCTAAGCCTTGTAAGACTGATTGCATTCCTAAACAACAATCCTAGACTACACATCTGTGCATAAATAAGATAGCAGAGAAAAGACCGAAGAAGAACGAAAGAAATACTTCATAGAAACCAAATTCAACTACCTTTGTACCATGGGATTAGGGCAGAGGAAGGGAAAGAAGTTAAGGGTAACCATCTACAGTTGAGGAGAAATTCTAGGGTAAATACTAGAGGCCTGGGTGTATCAGAGATCTGTGGATACAGACTTCCAAATCTTTCATTGCCCTGGATAGATAGCCATAATGTCCAAGTGGTAGGAAGGGGCCACTTTAAAAGATACATGAAAAGGTGAAGGTAAAAGACAGTCTTGAAGACAGGACAAAATTGCTTGCCTAAATTACACATACCAACCCTTAAATTCTCAAAGCTGTAAAGACAATACTAAACATTAAATCCAATAGCAAGATCAAGCATCAGTAAATAAGTGTCAGAGAAACTGGATTATAAAATTAAACAGGTATATATATATTTTAATGTCTGCTAAATGTTTCTTTCAGGAAACATTAGGCACTAATAAAAAAGAGTGCCTTCAGGCTTGTGTAGTACTGGATATATCAAAGGGGCTTTTCACTAATAATTTGGGGAGTTTACGCCTCTGGGTGCTACTACTGTGATTTCAAAATAGAATTATCTGATGCTATGTGATTTCTTGAATCATTAGTTTTCCATCTCTTCTAACTTATTTTCCCTTCTTTTTATTTATACACACACATAGTGCAACCAACGATAACACAGGAATAATGAAGAGAGACTCTTGAAAATAAAATACTACTTGATACTTTCTTAAGTTATTTTAAATATAAATATATATATATCCTTGATGTGATTATGTATAGGGTACCTGATCATTATTTGCATGTCATATTCACCTCTAATATATATTGCAAGAGACATTCTTGCCTCCCTGCTCTGCCACATTATCATCATAAGACAAAGTTGCGTATAATACATTCCTGTCTGAATATTGTAACATGAATACCTGTCAATTATTGAAATTACCAAGCAACACAAACTCTAAAAACTACATGGAGAGCTGGGACATTCCACAAGACAGGACCTCAAATTACTAAAATAAAGATTCTGTTACTCTGTTTTTTTCCATACAGACTTCACACAAGTGCTCTTACTAAAGAACTGATGTCAGAAAGTGAACACAAGGATTAAATGAGTAAAGAGGGTGGAATGTAGACATTAAAGACTTTCCAGCACTACGTTGTGCTCCAACTCCTAGGACTCAACAATGCAGAAAGTGTTTCAGCTATTCTTGACAGGAAGCGGACATGTAAAAAATGAGAGATATCTGACTTTTTGGTGAGTGTGGAATTAAATCCCTACTCCTAAACAGAAAAAGATCTGAACATCCTCTAAGGAAAGAGAAATACCTCCTACTGAACCTGGATTGACAGCCAAGAGTTTATCCATCAGACCTTAATACACCTAAACTGCATGGAAATTTTAATAAAATAACTTTTCTGCTTCCAACTGTCTTATCAATCTATGAAGCAGCATAAAATAATTTAATTTCCCATTTTTTTGTTCCCAGAGCACATCTAATTACAGACTGCTCATATATGCAGAAGATAGATGCTAGCCATTTAAGAAGAAAACTAAACCTAAATCCTGAAGCCTCTTCTGAGTCAACAAAGTTGGACCTTGAGTATTAAGGTGGGAAGGAAGCTTTGACTTATTTGAAGATTCATAGTCAACCTATGAATGTATTACCAGTTCTTCTGTATTCATTCCAAAATATGAAATATGCATTTTTCAAGTAAAATTAGGGTGAGGGGGGCAGGGAAGCAGCTTTGCCCTTTTACATTATGTCACCATTGCTTATTGCAACAGTGATATGTTTGCAGATGTGATTGTGTAAGTAGATAGGCCAGACAGGATTTGTAGCAGGACATAATACCTTTCACTAGGGCAACTTATGTAAAGAAAAGAGACATACAAGCTTTTGGGCACATATGCCCTTCTTCAGGTCTGCTGTTCCACCCAGATCTTGTTTCTTCTATTAATTTTTATCAGTTGATCTGGCAGATAAGTTTGGGGGCCTGACAGCAGATCTGAAGAAGGGCACATGTACTCAAAAGCTTAACCACTTCTTTCCTCTACCTCTGTTGCTCTAATAAAAGATACCGCCTGCCATCATAAACTTTGTCTCCATGTTCCTTTCCATATCCTGCACAAAAGTCTATCCTGCACAAACACTGAAAATTCTCATAAGTAACTCAAAGGCAAGGGAAGAAGTATCTCTTTCTCTTTCTTGTTTCTGTGTTGCTTAGACACACAGAGACAAGAAGCAGAAGTGCCAACACGCTATAGGGAAATTTATTCTTGTGATACTTCTATCTTAACAAGCACCAGGAAGTACTAGAAATGTCATGGGAAAGAGTGTTCTCTTGAGATTTCCAAACTGATCATGGTCAGATATGCAGTCTTTGTTAGCAATAAGTAAAACCTCTGAAGCTTTAATAACAAAACAGACAAAAGTCTAGTCTTTCATTTGTCTTCTCAGTGCATTACAATTTCTAGTCTATATCACAATCAATAATGACTGAAAATCTGAATATAATCTGAATGAAAGCATTTCAAAACTCACAGGGCACTGTTCCCAATAAGTCTGGTCTCTATATAATGAAACACATTCATTCTTGCCCAAAGTACAGATTTGGCAGAATAAATACCTGTGGTATGAGCAAAAAAATTCCAAACTTGAATCTTGCAATTGTCCCTCTAAAGGTCATTTATTGTGCATGTTGTTTAGTAGCATGTAGCTGAAATGAATGCTGCTTCCATGCAAAGCAACAGGAGGTCACATTATAATTAGAATGCAATCAGTAGAATTGGTTATGACTTGATTTTCTTTCTAAAATGACAATCTATGCCACATCTGCCATTATATTAATATTTTCTGCATTACTAAAAGGGAAAAAAATAAAAGCCTTTCCAGTGAGCAGCTGATATAGTTGTCTTTAACTAAAAGATCACATGAGCTAATCAAGACCCAAACAGTTCACCTTTAAAATACCAAACCATCTGGCTGGCTGTCCCATGATAAATCTCAATGATAAATGTCTTCGTTTTGATGTTACAAAGGAACCACAGACCTGCTCAGTTTTGGCACAGCTGAAAACACACTGGCAACAGTAGAATAGAACTCAGATGTCCAAAATATAGAAGTAAATCATTTTGACCTGTAGGGCGCAATATATTTAGAGGAAACCTGATTGCAATAAAAAAAGAGGTTTGGACTCATCATAATTTCTCTCTAGAGAAGAGACGTTAAAAAAAGTTTCTTTACTACATTTTAGCAGATATACAGCTTCAGATCAGTTTCTTTAAATGTAACTAGAGGTTCTGAGTTTCCCAAAGAAGCCTTTTTTTTCCTCCTATCTCTACAATTCCCTGCTCATTCAGACAAAACAGGTAGTTTGAAATGGGCATGAACAAAATTATTAGTCATCCTTTGACAACTCAAGTCATATATTCTCTGTGTTTCATGATTATTAAGAATAGATCAAGTTAGACTGAAAAAACTGAGGGGTTATGGCAAAGATGATGTTAAAAAACAGCTCTGTTTACACAGATAAAAGGTCTTATAAACTTCATCTACCTGAACAGAAAACTTCCATGCTCATCAAAAGCTGCAAAACCAAGTTATTTAATACAAGTTAGTGTAACTGTTTCATAAGCTTTTGATATAAAATTTGTATCAATTTTCTCATGCCAATGTTTCTAATATAGAAAAGGGCAAATACTGAACCTTCCATTCACCCCAAGTAATGACACCTAAAAATGCCAAATGCAGATCAGTAGAGTCAAGGGCAATTTTAATTAAATAAAAACGAAAAGTATAAAAAGAAAAGTCTTATGGGGACATGATCCTAAGCTTGGCAAACTGTAGTAAAGGTGAATAAAATGTTTTCATTCTTCAACATTTTAGCCAACATTTATTGCGTTCCTATGGATTGCAAAGGCTATTCCTGCTCCTTCTCATTGTTTAGCCAAACAAGACAGCAACTATAAATAATTTCTCAAAACCTTTCTCTGTAACATCTCAGGCATATAAATGGTCAGCTCTGAATTCACTCTAACTTACATGTTGATCTTTGCTGGCTACAGTTCACTTTCAAACTATAAGGTTCTATAACTGAATTTAGAAGGCTGTTCTCCAGGTGATAATATTGCAGCTTTTCCCAGTATTCAGTCTCTGCTTTTTACTTCACTCAGTTTCTTTCGATTTCCTCATTGTACATTCCATGGACAATCATCCCAGTGATAATTCTGTCTCCTTTCCTTAGACAGTTACAGACACTTTTTTGGCCTGTTACACACAGTATTTTTACCTTTCTTCAAAGTCCTCTCTGATAGGTCCTGCACTATTTTTTTGCCTACTTCTTCTGTGTCTGTTTCTGGAAATTAGCTGTTGTATTCCACTCATTCCATTCTACTGCTCAACTATGCACCAGCTCTGAAGATGTGACTGATTCTTCTCTGTCCTTGCTTATATGTGCGGAACTTCTATTGCTCACAAATGTATTGTCTCCTCTCCAAACAATGTTTTTCCTGTTACTTAGTCAAGATATATCAAACATCTTGTATTTAACTCTTCTTTTTTTGTGCAAAAGCAATTTTTCTAGACATCTAACCATTTTCATTACTATATACTGATCTCCTAGCAGTCTACAAATATCTTTCAAACAAGCCACTACCCAAGTTAGTACAACAGGATCTCTCAGTGGAGACATTTAGGGAGAGATAATGCAGGGGTTACATTTGTCCAATCCTCAAATCATCCACCCTTTTTTTCCAGCCCTATCATATTGCAAACTTCTAATTTTCCTCTTCACTGTCACACATATCAGTGGGTGTCATGAGATATATATACGCACTTTCTAGGCTTGTCTCTGTAAATCTGTTAAACTCACTCACTTTCTCCTAAACTACTAGCTTGCATTGTTTTCAAGATTAATTATACTTTTAGCCTCTTTGGTTCCCCTATATCTGTCCTCAGAAAAAAATTTCCACATCACCCATTTTAGCATCATCAACAAAAAAAATCCTAAGAGACTCCTAGCATCACTCAAATCTTGCACTAAGGATTAAGATGCTAAGAGACAAAGGGGATGTAAATAGTACAAACTCTGACAGAGACATATGGAAAAGCAGAGCTACAGGAGTGGACTAAACAAATGACATCATGACAAAAGGTTATGGGGCAAATCCAAAGGCCCCATAACTAAAAAAGGTTATCTGCACTACCTTGGCAGACAGAAATAGCCACATGGGAAAGTAAAAGTGAGCAGAAAATTTAGGCAGCATCTGGGATTTGACAAGATGATCCATTCGTGTTCCCATCATTTTTATTTTTCCTTTGGATCCAAGCGCAGAGGTCAACAAGTGATTCACACTCTGTTCATGTTCATTGGAATGATATCCAAGTATTGCAGTGGGAAGCATTTATAACCTCATTCACATTGTGATATTATCTCACTTCTTTCTTTACATGTACCATAGTTATGGGAATTACACTCAGCAGAAGGTAGAAGAGAATTGAATCACATCTCTTTCATTTTCAATTTGAATTTCATGGTGTATACCGTGTGGGTAAATACCTAGCATCTCTCAGAAAACTACAATGGGATAACTCCTCAGGGAGATTAAATCATTACCCTGTTCTAGTGATTACAGCATGCCTGTGAAAGCTGTAATCCAAATGGGAAGACACTTTTTTCCTCAGCAATTACTAGTCTACAAGGAGACAGGAGATCAATGATTGTATTGATGCTCTTTTATAAAATTTACATTTTTATCTTATTGTAAAGACCTGTGCTTTTTCATTTGCTTCAGAATCCAATCTGACTAACCTTTAGTATCCAAACTACGTTATACTTTATAGATAGACCTCTGAATATCTTATGAAATGTTCAATACATTGCATCTTTATAGGCATAATTACTGGAAAGTAGGAAAAATTATTAGTGAAATACAAAACTTCATATTTTTCCTACTTGTAGCTAACAAGTTCTATTTACTAAAATACCTATTGCAAGACTTTCACCAACATTTGATCACTTCATGTTCAATCAATCCCTCCAGCAGTTCTCTAAAAATTCATAGAAATGACAGAATGAACTTCGTTATACTTTATATAAACATTATAATAGTTCAGACCACAAAAAAGCTAGGTTATATAAATCACTAGGCAACCAACAGCTCAACATTTAGAGATGAAGGTTATTTTTCACTTAATGTTTCACTAAAGACAGAAGTTCTTTACCAAAGTCTTTGGGACTAGAACTGAGCACACTAGCTGAAGCAGGTAAATTAGGCAAAACTTCACTCCTTCTCTGAATAAAAAAAAAAAAAAACAAACACACCAAAAGCAGTATTTATTGCTTGAGTCTTCTAAATATAGATTATGACTGTTTTCTATTCATAAAATCCAACATGAAATACCATTTCCTTTCATGCTGTACTAGCTACAGTAAAAGATAGACAGCCCAAGTTTTCTCCCTGTTTTGTCTAGTCATTATACTACTATAGGAAAATCTTTTTAAGATAGATTATCAAGTACTTGCTATCTTGAAAATTGCTTCCACAGTAATTCATAACTTACTGAGGCTTGCATGTCTACTGAAGTAAACTGCACCAAGATATAGCCAGCAGTGATAAGGACATTCAGGAGCTGACTGCCTGGGAACTCTATCCTACAGGTTCTGGTGAGTAGTTTGTTGAAAAGAAACACGTGGATGTTACTGCCATCCTCTCTGGGATATTAGAAGCATGTACTAGGTTACTAAGAAGTAGAAAAAAGAAGAAGGTTTGAATCCTAACAATAGGAGAATGAAGAATCCCCTTCTGAATACTGGCACTCAGAGCATGAACTTGCCACTGAAACAAGGAAGTGAAGCCCAGGGCTCATCTTCAGCATTAACACCAAGTACCTCCTATAATTATATAAACAGGAGATGAGACTGACAGTTAGCTGAATCCAGGATGGTCAACCAGGCTTTGGTGAATAACGTGGGTTTGTATTTTACATTCTTCTAATTCTGTGAAAAAAACTCAGGACACTTAGCCTGAGGTTATTTGAAATTGCCCTTAGTTTAATGCAGCCCCTGTGGGAGTAGAAGCCAAAGCAAACTGTAAATCTTGGTACTGTAACTCACAAATACTCTTTAAGATTGCCATTACACCAAAAACGTAGAGCCAAGGGAATCACCAAAAGGTGGTTAAAAAGAGTTATAAAACTTTTTTTACTGTGATAATAATGCAAAGGTACCAAAAAGGGATCGAGAACTTTTCCCTTGAATCAAAGATGCCTGGGCTTGAGAAAGTGCTTCAACACCCAGAGTATTTTTGAGAATGGGAAAGATTTCCTTACAAATTGGGATGATAATTTTGAAATTTTGGCAAGAAAATTTTAGCAAGCCAACAATTCAAAAAGTTCCATATGCATTTTAAAAAGTTGGTTTCAAAAGCAATTTTTACCTTTTTTTGACTTCATTATTTACATTTTTAAAAATCACTGAACTTGATTTTAATTGTACTATATTTAATGTTTGCAGAATTTGCTATATTTAATTACATTTTAAATAGTTTTTAAGTTTCAAGCAATACAATAGAATTTTCTTTTTAGAAATGTTGAAAATACAATAAATGTATTCCTGGAAATTTCTGCTAATCATTCACTCCCTAAACCACAAGTACTCATGTAGCTTTTCTGTGGCAGCAATAAGCCCTAGCTTGATCAAGTTCTCTGCCAAGTGACCAGATTTACAGTGCATACACAGTACAGCAAGTTGATCTGCAAATGAGCAGCAGGTCCAGACTTCAAGTGTTAACTTCATAGCACATTTACACAGCCAAGTCTTTGCCCATTCCTGAAGGGCTCATGGGAAGAGGCTGTCACTGCCAGCACAATTCATCAGGCCTAGGAGTATTCCATGCCAGCATCAGGGCGCCCGAGGAAAGGAGCGGCTGGAAACAGGACGCAGGATGGACAAATTGCTCCAGCAGGCCACATATAGCCTGAGGTGTCATGCAGGTACTCCTGCTAGAAACCATAAAATTATATCAGCCTCCTTGGAGCAAGCACGATTATGCTCGCAAGGGAATACACGTATTCCAGGCATTGCTATATACTTCAGATGAAGCAGGGAAAGGTGCATCATTTCTTTGATCAGTTATATACAGAACGTAAACAACTGATAATAAACATCATCTTTAATCAGACCAATTTTCAATTTGTTTCTTGTAAGTATAAATGCTGGAAAAAGCACAAGCCACCCCTAGAGGTATTCTGTTCTGCTGCCTGCTTGTGTTTGCAGAAAATTCTTCCTCATTTTCTAGTGATGGTAGCTGCAGTATGATTTGAAACTAGAAAGGCCTCATTTGTCCATCCTCTCTGTTAAAAGAAAAGTACTAGTCATAGCTCCTGCTTAGCTAGATGATAGAAGGTGATAATCCCTTCTGGAATGCAGCACTTAATATCTATTTTGGGTGTGACAATCACTAAATTCCAAGGAGATTAGCACTGTAGAATCCACTAAAGGTAAACCGGCAGCAAGAGGGAAGCCAAATTGTAAAATTAGTGAAACTATATAGGAATATTTTGTAAAATTATCATTTTTTATTCCCTTTAATGTTTCCTACCAGCAAACCTCTAATAAACATACACAAGTGAAAACAAAATTTCTACCAAATGATTCAGAGTTCTCTGAAAATCTGGTTTTTGCATGTGGAACAGTCAAAACATTAGAAAATCTCCTCTAACATATCAGCAATCATGGAATCCATGGTGACCAAGCTGCTATATAAGATGTTACAGTCTAAAGGACCCACTGATTTCATGTTTCTCTCCAAACAGTCAATCCATTGGTTATATTCTTCAGACCGATGCACTCAGTAAACTAATCTCGAGGACAGAATTCCTAAATTCTTCAGAAGCTAGTTCGGATGAGTCAACTCAGGCAGAATGTTCAAAGAGATACTAAGATCCCAGAAATGTAAGTCTCAGAGGGATGGCCTAATAGATACTATTCCATAGGGGCAGTTTCTGACCACTGTCAGATCACGTTGCGTATCAGAGCAGGGCTGTTTCCAAAATCTTCCTAGATGAGAAACAATGTCAGTTCACATCAGGAAGAACTGGCATCAATTAGCAAGTGAAATGGGTTGGGAAAATCCAGGATCCAGTGTCATAGTCCAAAGGGAAGAGGCATGAGCATTAAGCTTTGGTCTAACAGAAAAGGAGAAAATACAGGACCTTTTAGAATACACTAATTAACCTGATGAGGTGGAAGAGCCTAAGGAAGATTTCCTTCTGTTTCACTGATATCAAGGAAAAGGAGTGTGAAACTGTAGATAAAATTTATCATTTCAAATGTACTTATTGAAGATGAATACATCTAAGGATTACATTTTTAAGGTTTGTGTCCCTAACAGAGCAGCATCTTCTTGCTGCTAGATTCCTTAACTAAGGTAATCCCTTGGTATAGAAGCAATAATAGCACACAATATTACAAGCTGGATGACATGAGATATTTGAATATGGAACATTTTTGAATATTGGATAGATGGATATGAACTCATTCCCAGTTTTTGACTGCATGCAGGTCAGGTTAAAACAGAAAAATCAAGACAAAGAAACCAAACCTACACAACTGAAAGTTCATATTTTCCAGTTCCACTCTGGAAATATCTCATGAGATCAGTTGTTCGTATGACATTTTAGTCCAATATTGTGGAAATTTCATGAGAAAGGTCAACACTTGAGATTGCCATCAAGTAAGAAGGTGAGATTACCAACAGTTTGGACTCAAATTTCAAAAAAACAATTCATGGAATTTTGAAATCAAATATAAAGCATGATTCAGCCTCAAACCTCTAGTGTTTGTTTAAATGCAAACTAAAGGCTTGTGCCCAAATATCAGCCATGTGAGACACCTGAATTTCAGTAGCTGATATAGGAAACCCCGTTGGTAAGCCATGGGGAAGCAAGCATGTAACTGCCAAAGATAGCGAACATTGTGAGACTACAGATGTCCACTGACCCTTCTCATGGATTTACATCTGGATTCTGCTTCTCAGAATATTATTGAAAATGTTGAATTTGCAATTGCACAATTCCGTGTACTACAGAACACTTACTTAGGGTACAGCAGAGACAAGAAGGAGGAATGATAATACAGTGCATATGTACATCATGATACTTATCAGTTGTAATAGTAAATATACAGTAGATCATTACCCAAAAGCTTCCAGTCAGAAACGGAGAGGAATGATGTGGGAGACTGAATAAGAAATGGGAGGAGAAAGAGTATCCCCTATGAAAGATTATTGAGATTTTGCTACTAATTAGTAATGAAAAAACATTCCTCTGAAGTCCATAATAATAATTTGGGATGCTTTCTATAATACACTGAACTAAAATTTAATGCTAAAACTGTAAGAAAGCTCTTCCTGAACAGAAATCAGATCTCTCTGAATTTTAGTTTCTTCCTTGCAGATTAATAACCTAGTTTAGTATTTCCTGCACTTATTGATGGAAACTCATGTTAGAAATATTGGCTAGCATAAAGCCAAGATTTCTTATAATGTCCCAAATTAGTTGGCTACCATAGCTTTATGGATTATTAATGCATCTCCTGTTGGCATTCTGCCTTACACCATTTTTCATTGAAATATTATTCCAAATTCCATCTTTTCTAGATTTTTAGTAACACAAAGATTGCAAAAAGCATTAACCCCTGTTCTAATAAATAGTTTCTCATTCATTAAGTCTTTTAGGAATATGCTTAAAACCATCCATGTTCAGCAAAAGACAAAAGCACATAATGGAATTTAAGTGACAGTTCAGATGCCTTGCTCGATTAGGGTAAGTAAAGTAATGGATCCTATTAAATAAAAACAAAACCAAAAAACTTCACAGTAAGGAGGATCAGCTTTTAGATAATTATGTTTATGTTGTCTAGTAAACAGCCAGCAATTTTTTATTGGAATAAAGAGTTTAAATAATTAAACATAAATATTTAGAACTGATTTTGTGCACCAGGGATTCAATACCTTCCATGTCATTCAGATAAGGCTGCAGAATTGAATACTAGGTGGGAACTTTTTCTAATAGCTAAATTCACTGTTAAACAATCTTAAATTTACAATGAAAATTCTTTTTTTGCCTGAAGTGTTGTGAAACTTTCCAGATCATTAAAAAGGATCATGATATTCAACAGAAGTAAGCATCTACTTTTCATTTAACTAGAGATCCTGATGAGGTTAAATAACACAGTAGGAATAACACATATTACATTAAATAAATAATCCCCCAGAATTGAGCCCGTCACTTCCCATGAAAGGCCCAGTAAAATACTAATGTTGTTAATGAAAGCCTTAATTTAATGGAAACACTTAATACAGCTTTCTCATGATTGTTTTTACTGCTCCCACTGTTATTCTTAAACAATAATGATTATTTTTTGGTCTGCACATGCAAACTGCAGTACAAAGATAGTTTATAACAATAGCATTTTTTCCGCTTTCATCAAGACTTCAAAATTTTGAAGACACCAACAGACAGTTCAGAGAGGTGAAATCACTATCCTAAAAAATCTCTCCATGTTGAAACAAAAAGGCAGCAACATTTCTTCCAGATGTGCAATAAGAAGAGAGAGTCACACTGTTCCCAGAGGATGCAGGAACTCTTAGAAATTTCAAAGACTGATGCCAAGAATTCCTGCCAGATACACTTCACAAAAATGTTTGATGAATTACTATGGAGAGCATCAACTTTTCAGATAAATGACTGAAAATAAACTAGTTTATATCTCAATGGAGATGATAAATTTCCCTTTTGCTTTGGGAACTTGAAGTATGGAGAAAGTTGTTGACCATTCCACCTTTCACTGAACTAACAACATTTTACTAAAAATGTGTTGCTTTCCAAATTTCCTTTCAGTATGGTTCAATAAATTTAGTCAGAGGGGAAGAACATGTCCACAAAAATTCTTACACAACAGCATGACAACCAAGTGATTTGTAAACTGTCTGATTCTGTACAGAAAATGAAAGTCACTATCTGCAGTGTTAAATACGTAACTAATAAATTAAATGGTCAGAAACTTCGAGAAAGAAAAGAGGGAAAGCTGCAAAATGTGGTTCCAATGTTTATTAGGACATACAGGCACTACTGTATTACAGATATGATTAAATGACATGGCCTGAGAATAATATTGACATGAACAAATGTTGTTTAAAAATCAGCAGTATGATAAGTTTTATCAGAGAGATTCTTCTGGGTTAAAGCAGAAGCACTTAGTAAAGCCACACATTAGACAGAAGCCTTAAATTCCTTAACTGTGAAAGCTGATGCTTCGCTATCCCCATCGCTGGGGAAAATAGGAAAAGCTAACCATCCCTCTGTAACCCAAAGTACATGTCCCTAAGGGAAGACAGACAGTAAAGCATTTTTCTCTTTGACTGACACATTGAAAGGACAGGCTAAGAGAGAACTTTCAAGATTGCTATAAGAATTGGCCAGCAATCACACCAATTCATTTTACGTGTGTAGAGTGATCAAAAATGATTTCTTATTGAATAAAACTGAAATAATTACAACTGCTCAGAAAGAATTTCAAAATGGCATTATCAGCTGTGAAAGAGTCAGAAGCAATATAAAAAAAGTTATGATCAAGGACAATCTGAATGTGAATACTGCTTCAAACTGGTGCAGGCTTTTTATGACTTCTGCCTTCATCTTCCTCCTCTCCTCCCCTTCACGCTCCTAAATATTTCCGGGACTATTCAAATGACCTAAAACAAATAAAATCTGTGCAAAAGAAATTATTTTGGCTAAAGGCATGAGGGCTTATTACCACATTTCTTTACTGGCACAAAATCTGAGAAAAGCCTCAAGGTGCAAATGATCTGCAGTCTATTTAACATCATGGTTATTTATTTTTATGGGCGCTCATTATTACTCTTTACCCTAAATTATAGGTACATTCCTGGCTCCATTTCCCACTGTTCTGTAAGCTTTATAATAATATGTTTTTTTAGATTTCCAAATCCTCCTCAATACCTCATCAATCAAAAATGCATGTAACATTCACTAGTTGTTATACTGGGCAGACAGAGCAAACCATGGAACCACCACTTGGACCCCAGATAAAGACCTTACTCAAGACTGGGATGCATGCCATAGCTTGGGCAGCATTTGTTATAAAAACCTATTTTGCAATATCTTAAATAGAGTCTTTGCATACAAACCGATATGCACTGAATTAGTGTTTAAATACTACAGTTCCTATTTTATTATGGATTATGTGCTGAACTAGATCTGTCAAATTCAGAACAGTATGCCATAATTTTGACTAAATCTAAGCACATGCATCTTTTTCCATGGAAACAGTATTACAAGTATGCCCATTTCTCCTGTCACAGAAAATTTTCATGAATATTTTGATAAACAGCTGTTACGCTATAGTAGTTTATAGCCATAATAGCATCAGCTTCAGCAAAGAAATGACACAGCATCAGAAGCGATCACATAACACTTAATTATTTTTGTGAACAACTCAGAAAAGTACTGTGTGGATTATTTCGATTTTTGGGTTTACTGGACAGGAAAAAACTTGTGCTTTGATGAAAAAGCCTTTGGCTTGCTCATCTTCTGCCCATTATAGCTGAGGTGGGCTGCCTGTCACTCTCTTCACAATACCTTAAGAGAACAGTGTATGTGAACAGGTTAAATGATGTGCTCTTTCCCTGAAACAGCACTTTGTAACTGTTCAAAGAAAAGGCTGTTACAAGAAGAGGGATCCTTTATTAAAATAAAAATCTTTTTAAGTGGACTGTATCACATATGCAAAGGGGAACCATTTATTAACATGGAAATTGTACATCACCAAAAAAAAAGTCACTACAGCTGAGATTCTCATAGAAAGATCTGTATGCTTTAGAAGAAACTAACCCCCACAGGCTACTTTGAAAACTGGAGTCTACACATATTGAATGCTCCTTGACATGTTTCAGGAGGGAGGATAATAATGTCAGATGATTCAACAGATGCCCAGTACGGTTAATTCTACACTGCCTGTCTACATCCCCTCCCTGGTTTATTTCTTTTATTTATTTTTATACTTTATGCAATTTATTCATAGAATTAGTAATTAGGTGCTGAACTACACAGGTTACAATGACTGCACAGGACTTCTATACTAAAACATTCATTTTATCCTGTGGGAAGTTTTAAAAGTCTTAAACATATATAGCTAGACTGCAAAAATAGAAGAAGAGTGACATGGGAAAGTCAGAACAATCCAGGTAGAAGATCTAACTCTGCACGATGAAGACACCCACTTTGTAGATAGCAGTGATGAAGGATATATCATTAAAATTCTCTAAGCAGCATGCATTCCTTTGAAGTAAGCATTTGTATTGGGATGGCTGTTCTAGTTATTAAATCTGTGGACCAGGAATTAGGACATTTGAGCCCCTACTGTGCCACAGAAATTTGCTTGACCACTGTGCACTATGCTTTCTGCCTCACCTTCCCAACCATAAAAATAAGGATAACAGTATTTCCTCTCTTTCATTTACTGCCTATCTTGTCCATTAAGTCAGTAAATGAACTGGGGTAAGGATTACTTCCTGCTGCATAGATGTCTAACAGTGGGGCCCCAAAAGGTTTCATCATACACAAATAAGGTGACAACATAGCCATAAAAGAAATCCACTCTCTTTTTTACATCAAAAGGAGAGAGCATAACATCTTCGAGAACTGTAACTGAAACACAGTAGGAACCAAATCCCTCAATTTTTGCCAAAGTAACATATCTGGGTAGAACTAGAATTAGAATTCTTCCTGGGCATGAATAAGAAATGACAGCGGTCAGCCTTGACCTTTCAGTAGTAATTCCATTTGTGTCAGTAGCTGATAAAAAAATTAAATAAAAATCTGATAAGTTACACAGTAATCCCCTTGTGAAAAGCAGCATAAACTCCTTTGTTTGTTTTTCTGTTAAAACCACCTTTCTGATGTTAAAAAGACAAAAAGGACAGCAGTGCTGTTCATGAGCTTCTGTAGGTAATCCTTCTCTGTTACTCTTGCCTGAGTCAAGGATGCAGATGCCATGTGTTATTGCCACACAGGTATTCAGATAGTTTCTGAGCCACAGTGGGCTGAAGTGAAGACAAGGAAAGAGCCACATCCCACAAGCAGGATTACTAAATCTTTCTCTAAACAAAGACTGGAGACGGCAGGTGCCAGACGCTTTGTTAATTGTGCCCCAAGGCTCCAAAGCTCCCCGCCTTATGACATTAGATCAAGTTCCCTTCTTTCCCTGCTTTCAAAACTCCCATTCTTTCAAGCTTTTTGACTTACTTAGCCAAACTCCACAGATTATTGCACTGTAAGTGCTCAGAGACACTCTGCATAAAAGATACTTCAGAAATGCAGATTACTGTGTTAATCAGAATCTCTTCACTTTCTCTGGCTTGTTAGCCACAGAAGGTCTCCAAGCCTCTCCAAATGCTGTTAGTTTTTCTCTTTTTTTTTTTCCTCTTCTTTTTTAAGCATCAAGGCAACAGCATACGAAAAAATGAACTTAAAGAACTTAATTCAGCTATGCAACAGATGTAGGAAAATGTAGGAGGAGGCTTTAGATCAGTTAGGGAAGGTTTTGCAATTGCTCAAAAACACACCTAAACTCATCAAATGCAGCCCTGTTCTTTCCTAGGTCATACAAGCAATCTGTGGGATGACACTTAAAGTTCTTCTGGTTTTGTCATACACATATGTAATTTCTTTCATGTTTATATGAGATAACACTCAATTCTACTTGTCTAAGCTTCTCACAGGGTATTAGAGTTACATGAGGGAAAAGGTAAAAATCATGAGTTGACTAATGAAATCTGTAAGAGAGAGCTTTTTTGTCTAAATATTGGAATGATTGTCAAGGAGACAAGCTCTGACCGTATTTCATCTTCAAATTATGATTGTCATTGTTCATAGACTAAAAGAAACCTGACAGCCATCCTAAGATTTAAGATTCATAAGTATCTTTTCAATGACATATTTCAGTGCATTTGATTACCAAAATTACAATATGATGTATTCAGGCTCCCCCCTCCCTTCCATTTTAAACATGTTATCTATCAAGCTATCCCTCATTATAAAGAAGTTAAATCTGATCAAGCTGTTCTTAGGCTTCTCCAAGTCTTTTTCCAAATCAAGAGTCACCAAAAAATTAATACTGATGATGATCAGTCAGAAGGTTTAAACTTCTTTAGAAGGGGAACAGAAAGTTTGCGTGAATCTTGGACAGAATTCAGCCATGAGCATCCATTTATTCTGTTGCCACGTAGAGCTTAAAACAAGGTCAATATTTCAATTAAGGCCTTCTAGTACCTATCTAAGCAGTACAGGAAATGTTTACACTTAAGAAATAGTAACATTCCTTCTGAGTTACTCTCCTAATATATTGTCAAGGAATCTTAAGCTATTTGAGGTGACACTTTAGGATGTGATACAGAACTGACACGTTGTCTAGCTGTGATGCTTAACCAGCTGTGACCAGCTCAGATGACTGCATTTTACCTATATGGGAAGGAATATTTAGAAGCCTTCCACACTGACCTAAGTTTGCTCCCAAGAAGCCTCAGTTTAGCAGCAAGCAATATAGCTATAACTTATTGCATAGACAGGGAAGGTCTACAGAGATGAAGATGCGTTCCTCACAAGTTCAGCAGACAACAGCTGACTAATATAGAAAACATATTATGCATACACATATATAGTGCCCCTCAGTCTCAAAGATTTTAAAGTGATGGTACACATATTGCTCAGCTATTGATTTGGAATGAAATTATGAGAGGCAAAGATGCAGCAATAACTCACTAGTGCATGACATCATAACCTCAACACGTATACATATGCCTTATTCCCCTCTCCCGTCAACATTTGGTTACCCTGCAAGTGGAGACTTGCCTGAAAGTTTGAAAAGCCTCGTCATATATCTAGCCATACGTGCATGGCTAAAACACCTGCAGTTAGTTGCTTTAAAGCATAGAGATGCCTAGCATGTGTATGGATTTCCTCCCTGTAATCTGTGCAGGTTTTACTACAGCCAGGGGGAGAAAGTGCCTAGAGATTCCCTCTAGTACTAACATACTTGCTTCCAACACAGTATTTCTAACCTACAGATCAGAGAAACCGTTCCCTAGGCTGATTGAAAAATCTTTTATATTCAGCTTATGAAATTCAGGAATCTGCAAGAAACAGAAATCAGATGTCCTTTTTATTAGGAAATAATAGAACAGCATTTGAAAAATAACACTCATCTCAAAATCCATAAATTAGGGCAGTCCAGTAAACTGCTATTAAAAAGCTTGCATTAGAACTTGAAAAAGAAAAAAAAAAAAAAAAACCTCCAAAACCCTGAAGAATAAACCAGTAACAAACCAAACAAGACAAAAACATAAGGTAATATGGAATGTTAGTTCTCACTATCCATATTTTATGTTTCTTGCTTTGTATTTCATTCTTTGCTCCATTACTATACTTCGAAAATACTTATGATGAAAGATAAAATGAGTTTGCCCTTGACAGATCAAAATGATTAGACCTTGTTGCTGCTCCTTTATTTATTTATTTTAAAATATCTTCAGAAGAAGGAACCAGTTAAAATTAGTATTATCAGAAAAAATTCTGTTTGAATTTTAAATAACTCATACAATACAAAACAAAGCGCTTATACGGATTTAAAAACTGTGTTCTTTTTACTGTCAAGACTTCAGTTTCTGAATCAGATGCTGTATGCCCTCACAAACTGTCAACATGGGATTGAAGGAGTGCACAACTTTTTAGCTAATTTAGAAATTGGCACTCTCCTAAATTTCCAAAAAATAGCTCTACATTTGGTGTCTCAAACTCACAAGAATAAATCCAGAACAACCTCCACAACTTCACAGTAACAGTATTAATTCCTCACCTTTCCTGCCTGTGGCATTCTACCCCAGTCAAAAAAGAATGACGGAACGAGACTCGACTCCCTGGTGAGATACTGTAGCTTCTTTAGGGGATAAGCTGACAAAGAGTGATTTTTGAGAACAGTCACTATAGTTTCATTATGGATTATCCTAAAAAACTAATCTGTCATGAAAAATACTGTCTCTGTACAAGATGGAGGATTTAAGGTTACAAATGCTTTTCCTGCTTGTGACCTTTTCTTACACATATCTCCCACTTACCACATTACTAGCTATTGTACCAGTCTCAGCAAGCTGGTTTCTGTTCTCACTGCTCATAATCACCCCTAAAACTCTTTCAAGCCTTCTTTGTACTGTGGAGAACATACCTCTACATTGTATTTCCTTTCTATTTATTTACAAATCTGCAATTCATATTTTAACTTCTCACAGAACTTTTTCTGCCTGAATGATGTTTCCTGTATCACCAAATGAATGTCATTTAAAAATCTTGCACTCTTTTAATTAATCCACATCTTTCAGTCTGAACAGCCATCTTCCCTGAAGAAGACAGGAGGCTGAAGCACATAAGGCCAGCAGAACAAGAGAACTTACAGAGACATTAACACTATTGCAAGCACTATCCCCTCTGTAGCATCTCTTGATGTGCTAATTCTGCTCACTTGTGGGATCACTGAGTAAAACCATTATACTCCTTTTTATTGCAATCGGATTTTTAAAGAAAAACTGAATTTAGCAGACAGCTGCTCTTTCACTTTATTATTAAATTCACTTTGGAAAGGCATTACTTTTTATAAGGACAGAGTGAAACAAAAGTGAAAAGAAAGCAGTGTGATAATTAACAGTTAGGAGAGGGACTTCTTCAGCCATCCTCCACATGCTGTCACTGCTATCTAGCATCAGACTACAGGGCAGAGGCAAACATTACATCTACTGTTAGAGATTGAGTGGATGTCTACATATCTCCTTTTTGCCTTTCTGTAGTTTCCACCTGGTATTTCTTTTTCCTGACACATCAGATACTTTACATCAGTAATGGCTGGCATTAGACAGCACCAAATTGCTTCTGAATGATCTAACAGCTTATATTTAATATATTTATTATGAAGTTTCTCTCTCCTTTTTTTTCCCTCATGGAATTCATCATTCTCTGCTTTAAGTAGAAGGAGACAATCTGCCAAGTTCATAAAATAATTGGGTGGGTATATGGGGCCTGTTTTTGTTTGTTGTTTGTGGGTATTGTTTGCGGACCTTTTTGCTTTAAGAGAGATTCAGGATCTCCCAGCAAGGCCCAAGTGATGGCTTCCACTGAACCTGCTACTTTTTCCTCATGGAAACAATGATGACTGTTAAGACAGGCAGCACTCATTCACAGTTCAGAAAAATAAAAAAATAATAAAATAATTTAAAGAAGCTGAGTTGGTTCCTTCCTGTTAGGAAGAGTTAGAGATGGGTGGGTGTTATTGACACAGTTTTTCTAAGCACATGTCTGATTAAGTATGGTACGGAGCTACTGCAGCTGCCGCTGTTGCAGCAGCTGGCGGTGGTGAGAAAGCTAACTTAATGTGGGGAAATCCAGCGGTTTGACCATAAGTTTGGTACATGCATATTCCAACTCTGCTCATACAGGAACATTAATTTAGGTCTCTGTTAATTCTGAGAAGTCATGTCTACTATTGGAAATGGTTTTGAAAGAGCTAACTCAGGCTGCAATCTCTTTCCATCTCCCACCAGGAGTTGTATGTGACCCAAAGCGTTGCGCAAGTAGAAGACAACAGATTCAGGGATTGCAACTGTGTTTAGTCTTTAAGTAGACATCACAAGTGTTGCTTGTATCCTCCTCTGCATTGCATACCTGTAAAACAACACTTACCCGCTAGCCTTACAGTTTTTCAGCCTACTGTGCTAAATATCATCATTACATTTGGTAGGCATTCTAACAGAATTGCAATACAAATCTGTTTCACTTGAGAAGTAAAGCCTACGGTTCCTTAGGTTTTATAACATAGTGCTTAGTACAAATTCGCTGAATTTTTCCAGTGCTTCACTATGTGATTTTAGGAGTCTATTTTCCCCAGTGGCACGTAAGTACTAAAATTGCACTGCATTGCATTTTGCTCTCAGTAGGTGGGAAAGTGCATACTCAATGGGTTATTTTCCATTCTTTATTTCAGTTTTATGCAGCCACAGGTGGGGGGTCTTTCAGGTGGTTGCTTAGGTTTACTAGGCACTTTAGAGTCATACACAAGCTTTCTTAAAAGGGTCTTACAAATCACACCAATGTTGTCAATCACGCAGTAAAAGAATTTCATCCTATGTTAATACAAGTAATTTTCAAAATCTCTCACTCTAAAAGGCAACATAATAGAGACCAAATAAAAAGGATCAACCATCCTCTGTTTGGTAAGGCACACAAAACAACTTCACTTGCTTAGACTTACTGTTTACTCCTTAGTCTCCTCCCCCTCTTCTCCCCAGGTGTAAGCTCTCTGCTCAAGGGCATACAAACTAATGAAGGATGTCATGGTACTTCCTATCATTCACTTTTCTAGCAGCGAGGCTACTAACAGACCCCAAAATATCATGAAACAGAAAAAAAAGGAAAGTTGTCAACCTATTTAACATTTGCTTTCAGAGCTCTGAAAGAAACTTTGATCAGCAAACATATCATTAGATCATGAATACAAACATTCATATCCCACCAAATGTTGACAGCTTTCTCTCCTTGCATAAGAACATGCAATGAAATATTACAAAGATATCCCTTTCATTCCTGAAGGCAAAATTAAAGAAAGGAGCCTTCACCCACAGCCTCCCAACACACCACACACGCTGAACAAAGGAATGCAAAATGCATTGCATCTTTTAGTCTGTTCATGGGTTGGAAGAAAAGTACATATTATAGAAAGATGTGTGCACCATAAAGAACCAACACACAAGGGGATAAAATAGTTTATTGCTGTTATGCAGATGGCTGCCCTTCTGACTGTGCAGGAAATTTCCTCCTCCCCCACACCATCACCACCCCCCCACTTTTTTTTTTTTTTCTTGAATTTTAAAGTAGGTTTCTGCCTGTATTCACCATGTGGGAATTAGTACTTTGTTTCTAACATCCACCTCCTCTTCATTTAGCTCAGTAACAGTAATCCTGGGATAGCCGGCAGAGGTCACTTAAGCATCCTATCCTATCCTGCTAAGAACCTAAATCTTCAGAGAAATGCATCTCAAAATGGAGAGTCCAAATTATTTTAATCAGAAACAATATGAAGAATTGTGAACAAGATTCAGCTGCAGTAATACTTTGTGTGTGCATGTCATTTTCTTTTTCTCAGCAAAGACAGTCCAGGTATTTAGAAACTAAGGGGTGCAAACTCCAAAATAAAACTCTGGGTATCCCACATCTTCAAAAGCCTACATTTCTGTATCCAAAATGGTAGCAGTCCATTAGGAAAATTTGCTTTCACAAAAAACAATCTTGTACTGTAGAATATTGTATGTCCACAGGGAACATGCAGTTTGAAATATCTGGGATCATAGCTAGCAGTTTTGTCTACAAAAGCATCAAGAATCTCTTGAAATTTTTCTCAAAGAAATGCCTAAAGTGAAACAATAAATATTTATAATTTCATTACATTCTCTAATTTTTTATAAGAAAACATCATCTTTCACATTTCCAACCTTTGGCACTCAGATTCTTAGCATGGCATAAATATTTATCTCCTGTGGAATTAAAACATACTCATACGACAGAATATTCAAAAGGGACATGCATTGTTAACAGACCTTTAGTTATCAATAGTTTAAAGGTTTATCCTTATACAGAACAGCACGGGCTATACAGAAAATAGCAACACATGTCTACATATTAATAGAGTAAATTCCCATTTAAACAAGGGTTACAGTCTGTGCACTAAACACTCATTAATGGTTATGAATCAAAATAAAGTGGGGTGGGGAGGCTTATAGCAGGTGTGCATATCTATGAATTTCAATACATTGTAAAACTGTCTGTAGCCAACAGCTTCATCATTTGGCCTTTCTGAGCTTGGAGACAGGCAATTTTTCATGATTTTACTATTTCTGGCCAAACAAAAAGTTTTTAATTAAATATACCACACGATTCCAGATGTTTGTTTATTTGTTCCAATGAGGCTGTAAAAATGCCTGAATGATAAAATTGGAGGACTCCTGCAAAAAGCAGGCTAGGCTGGAGTGCTAACTAAACATCGGGAAGTCTCAGGAGAATGTGTGTGCACAACAGCCTGTGTGCTTTGACGTCTGTTCCTCTGGAAGGGCTGTAATCTCATGGCCCAAAACTGGACTTCTTTATTCTAAAAGGTTATTTATTATAAAGCCAAGTGGCTGATTCACTGGCCAATCTTTTTAAATTGCCAGTTGCACATTCACTGCATCGTTCATTCTCCTGCATATCTAAAGATTTTAGATAGGTTTATGGTTTTGGATCCCAAGTTTCCACTTACGAAAGCCAATGTTTTCTATGTTTTCCTGCCATTTTATAGTCACATTGCTTGGAGCTTGAGCATTCTTATAGTTTCGTATTGCCAGCATGACAAAATGAGCTATGTCGTGAAACATCAGATACTTTCTAGCCTACACAAAAATCTGAAGTTATAGTTTTTTCCTCATTGATCATATTCACTCTGATGTGATACTTGGATGGGTGACTGAGGGTGGAACTGCTAGGTTAGTTTTGACAAATATGGGGAAAGTCGCAATGAAAAAATATAAAAAGATTCTCAGAACTTCCAAGAGTCAGATTAGGGAATGCGCACTGTGGAAACCTGAAACTCTAAATACCTTCTGAAAAAGAAATCTGATAATTTTGAAGGGCTGCCTGTGTCTTACAGTCCTAATTCTCATTGGATTTAGAATGGAAATTGTGTACCCAACCCCTTAGATTTCTAATAAAGTTAGGCCCACAGTGGCCTACTAGAAGGGCCAGGCCTGCCACCAACAGCACCAGAAGCAACTAGCTCAGAACAAAGAGTTCTTTAAATACCTGACATTGCCTTTCCACACCTCCAAACTGCAGGCACTTCAAGTCTGGATAACACCAGTGACAGATTTTCTCTTTGGAAGAGAGGTTTAACTAAGTTTAACCTCTTGTTACTAAGTCACGAAAACCAAAGCTTTTTTTTAACCAAGTCCCTCGCACTGGCACTCATCTTTACCATTACTTTGCTTTCCATGCTTCTGCAGTGTCCCTCTTACTTCCATTAATGTCCATTTTCCGAATTCAAAAAAAAGGCAAGGCATTAGAATCAAATTTCTTATTTTGTATAGGCAAGACAATTAAGATTTTTTTTTTTTCCCATAACGGACTACTTATTTTATTGTTCTTCCATGGTGCCAAAAGAAGAGGATATCCACCCACTCCTCTTGGATTAAGTCATGAGAACAGCACAACTCACTGTTGGGAGATATTTCCTGGCATTTGGAGGAAATGTCACAGCTTATTCTTGAGCGTTCCTGTCCCTGGAAAATATGATTTTGTCTGTTCCATGCTACTGCAAACACTTTTTTTTTTTTTAAAAAAGGTCAGTAGTCTCAAGAGCAGAAGACACTGGCCTAAGAGGTGCATTGCCTTCCTCTCTATGGTATCACTCACCACACCATGATGCAGCATGAAAACAGAAATATGTTATTTTCAAACGACACCTCATGTAAACCAGCAAATCAAATTTCTCACTATTCACAATATATGCTTGATATATAACTTTCATATATTTCATCTGTTTGCAATTCTCTTTTTTTCATCCTATTCTCGGTTATTAAATGATTTAAAGCAACTATTTCCTATATAAACATATATCTTTTGTTAAAATTTATTTTAGAATTCCTCAGATTAACTAAAAGATAAAATATTACCCAAGTTTTACTATTATTACTATTCTCTTTTTGGACAGCACACAATGAGCAGTTTTATGCAGATATACAGAAAAATCAATTGCTAAGCATAAAGTGCAGTTCACATTAAGGAAACTAACTAATTATGATAAGTTGCTACATAAATTAATTTGTGACTTTCCCAACAATCAATTTCAAACTCTACATAAGCCTCTGGCTGGAACACACAATGAGTACCTAACAACTGTGTCAATAATAATAGCAAAGAAGATTGCCATGATAATATAAACAGGATAATTATCTTTCTGGAAGCAAGTTTTTATGCAAACCAGTTTCTTTTTCTTTTCATGCCTGTGATTTAAAGACAGCATGGCTTTTGAGAGTGACTGTATTTTGAATTGAAAGCCTTCAAAAATAAGGACTTCATATATTAACATTTATTATGAAGTGTGTATCAGTTTTGTAATTTTACTTCAGAAAGTTTAGAATAACACTTTAAAACTCTAGACCTAATCCCTGAAGGATCAATACACGTGATTAGTCACATGAACTTATGAATATTTATTTCTAAAATCTGAGCAGGCTGAGGCTGACCAAAGTGAGGTAGAGAAGGTAATCCCTGCAGGAGAGTTTGGGGCTATCACACATCACATCAGATACATCATTCCTGGTTCTCCAAAAATTCCACTATTGTCCTTCAACAACACACTTTCAAAGTAATAGGTCTCCTTTGACATCTATTGGACTATAAATACTAGCACATCTGGATGGCCCAATGCTTGCACTACAAACGCATACTTCTGCTTTAACCAAGCACACACCTCAGCTCCTACAAAACTCGTAGCTGGATTTTATATGGTACGCTCGAAAATCAGTCAGACTGCATTCTGTATGGTCATTCCAGTCATTTCTGAAATGTACTATGCCAAACGCTCTAAGTACCGTAGCACAGTAGAGTGGTCACCAAAACCACCAGGCAGGTCAAGGTTGGGAGCCACAACAGCAGCTTCTGGGCCCACCTGCTTCTGCTTGCTTTGGAAAGGTCTCCCTGCCAAAACAAGCCCTCAGCCCTTCCCTGTCAGGGCCAAAGAGGAACTGACAGCACCAGGAACCTCTCTTTTCCTTTGTTCAAATATGCTTTATAAAATTACCTTCAGAGAGGTAATAGGAAACTTCAAAAATACTCTGTCACTGGATTTCTGGGCCTTGCGTTTGACTGCAGCTTGTGTCTTTCCATCTTGGATTGAACAGTTTCAGAAAACAAGAAAACGTGTTTCCAAGTTAAGGCTCTAAAACTTCTTATATAAGTACAAACTTGAGTTTTAATGGAAGCTGCTGCTTCTTCCTCTTACCAGTAAGGTATTGGTCAGACTTACCATTGCTTGCTCCCAGAGGCAAGATAGCAAGAAAAGTATTTATAAAATGTTACTGGAAGTCAAATAGCTTTGGCAACAAATAGGCTTTCAAGTAAACCAGGTAATAGACAACGTTATAAAATATCTATTCACACAGAGGATATCCAGCACTTCTTTTACATGGAAAAAACAGATTTTCATGACATTCATTATTTAGTAATTCAGCTTCTCCTGCGATGGAATGATGAATAACTATTTTCCCCAACAACTGGAAAACACTGTTCTTTTGAGAAGGCAATTTGAGTTTAAATGCTCACACCTAACAAAGGAACTTCCTTACCAAGGGTGCCATTATGAAAAAGGAACATACAACCTACTTGACGGAGGTGGGGGAAAACCAACAATAGCTTTTTTCCTGACACATACATCAAGCAAATTATCCTTAAAGTTACAATATTACATTTATAAAATTCCTCTTTCCATCAATTTAAACTATATTAAGTATTTTAAAGCTCTGTCTTAGGATTTTATAGATACCCAGGTAATAAATTGATGATGAGGAACAGAAGGGCACACCTACAAAAAACTAAAAATGACACAACAAACAAAATCTTTGGAGTAAGTTTCTAAAAAATATATATTCTACTTCATTAATTTTGTGTATTGGGAGCATGGCCATTAAAAACAACAGTAAGCAATTCTGATTTGTTTATATATTTTCTTAAAGTCAGATGGGTTTGGATAAGCAGAAAGAAAGGTGGGGCCTGTTTTATTTTGCTTCATCAGCAAATTTGAATTTTAACATAATACAAATTATGGCATTTAGAAAAAAATGAAGCCTGTTTTTTGTGTGTGTGGGAAGGTGTTTTATTAAAATGATTTGTTTTATCTGGGTAGAAGAACTGTTAACATTGTCACACAAGTAAATCACTGATATCTAAAATCATATGAAATCAAATACAAAATACTGGTTTAACAAAGCCCAAGCAAAGATCTTTAGGAGTTTGAGATCATGGTTTTGGAATCAAAATAAAAATAAATCTAGGTTAAAAAAAAATACTTAGGAAGACTATCCTAGAGAGGCACTAATTAGATATCATAAAGGACCAAGTCATATTGCTAGCAGGTGCCTAAAACATACAAGGAAGGCCAATACATTTATTGCTAAGAAATATGAACAGTGGGACTGGGTAAATGTTCAACTAGAAAAGAGGGTCTAAGCAACAAAGTGGTTTCTGGGAAAAGAAGCTTCCCAAGATGGGGAAAAATTTTTCTAAAGAATAGAAATGGGCCTCCAATATTTATTGTTCTCTTTAGGCACCTATCCACTCAAAGCATCATAGCATTTGATATAATAGTTATAGGAATTATTCTATCTTTCAACTCTGAGGCAACCCTGACATGTGACATTTTTGTGGGCTTTGGAAGTGAGAGAGGGATTTGTAAAACTCCTGAAGATAGTTTGTACAAAATATGGAGTCAACCCCAAAAGACCAGAACCTGTCTGGAAATAATATACTGAATACATGAGTTTAGAAAGCTGTAAAATGCACAGTGCAACACATGCAGAACTATATGTTTTTGTTCCCCCCCCCCCCCCAAAATTCATAGCTAAATATAGTGAAAAATGTCCAAGTAAAACTCTACCAGTCAAACACATTCAGCTTCCTTTTGCTACTCCTCCCAATCCCAAAGAATCAATTTACAGCTGCACTAAACTGTTTGCCAGAGTTTCAAACTCTGGTAAACAAGTTTCTCCAGAGACAAATAAGAGCACTCACAAAGTTACAGCATTCTCCTTTTCACTTTGGGCTGAAAACTGCCAATATTTACATATGCAACAGCTGATTCAGTCATTTCATACAACATTGAAAGCAATCAGTGAAGAAAGAAATTGAGATATTCAGAACCTAAAATAGCACATTTAAGTATTTCATTCTTTTCTTAGAGATTTTTCTATTGATTCCAATTAATTTTTATGGGTTTGTGAACTTGGAGATTTTTCTTTGTATAAAAGAAGTTGATTGAGTTAATAAACCTTGCCAGCAGGTTGTTCCAAGCTTTATTCACTACACCTGGAATTGTGGAAAGACTTCTTAATTATTTCCTTGTGAATAAATATATCATATTACTTCTTGGAGCATATTAACAATGCCTCTTTTAGGGCCAATTTTACCCTCTTTTTGGATGACACTCTCTTCCCCATTCGCTTTATATATAACTGCTTAATCATCAAGGAAAATTTCAGCATATGTTCAGCATGCAAAGCAGAATATTTTGGGGAAGAATAAAGACAGAAATAATGAAGAAGGATGTGAACAGCTAAGGGTAAAATGTCAATAATTTGGGGAGTATCATTTTCGCTTTTCACAGTAAGAGGGCAGGCACCCTCAAACCCTAGTGAAGACAGTGGGACTTAGGATATTGTAAGATCCAGCTCTAAACAAACACCCATATGGGCACATGTGCCTAATAGCATGTAAAGCCACAGAACTGCTTCCTAGCAAGAGAAGTCAATTCATATTCCAGACACGCAGCTTCTGATGCCTACAGCTACTGACCTCTCTCTGGTAAAATCAGATTCCAAAGTCAGCCATGAAGCCACACTGCTAATTCATTATCACCTAAATAAATAAATCTGAAGATACCTAGCAGCTGGCTTTTAAATTTTTTTGTACGTATTTTTGTTGAACATAGGCATTTACAACATTCTCTCATTCTACTTGCTTTTCATACTAGATCCTAGCTATTTAATCCAACACCAGATCTCCAATCTCAAAGCAAATATGCTTACCTGGAAAATAAAACCACAACTCATACCTTGGGAACTTAGGGTTGGTGGTGCAAAAGGGAGGGCTGTGCTTAGGGTTATTTGTGTGTGCAGGAGAGAAGATTCTAATCTCTGAACAGAGGTGCATGATCAAATACAAGATTTTGGTTCAGTCCTTTCTCTTTAAAAACTACCAGTTACTACATCACCTCAATGTCAGAATATAACGCCCTATAGCATTTCAAGGACATCTGAGTTCCAGTAAAGCATACCAATTTGCACCATGACTAGGATGTAGCTTGACACCCATTTGAGCCCTGGCACAACAATAGTGATAAAGGCTGCAAGCAATGAAAGTAAAAAATTGTCTTCCTCATCCTTTCCCGTCTGAATCACGGATCCTTATTCAGTTGCATTATCTGCCTGGTTCTTGCTGTAGGTGTCAAGTAGAAAGCCACTCTACCTCAAACTTCTGTAATGTTATGGTATCTGAATATACACTAAGATAACTTTGAAACCAAGTTACCATAAGTTCATAAATATAAATACGATGTTGATTCAGGTATCCTATACAAAACCTGCCTCTGCACAAATGATTTACATGATATCAATTTGGAAAACAGCTGAAGTATCAAAACCCCAAGGAATCAAATGTGCAACATGGCAAACACAGCTATTGTTGCTGTAGTTTCAAGCTGAAGAGTGCCACAAGCTTTATAAAATTTGTCTCTTTTGGAACAAAGGTGGAAGGGCTTGGAATGCTCCCTTCATGACTGCTCCAGTTTTCCACCTGCTTCCTGAACTTTGTGCTCCATAGGTATGCAGAAGGAATTCAAGAATTTGCCCAAGGTGCTTTTTAAGTTCTAAGGATTGGTGAAAAAGGAAATTGAATACCAATCCCCCTTTAATGTTGAAAAACAGAAAAAAATCCCTTTTTATTGCAATGAAAATGTGTTAACATTTCAAAATTATAGTCCTAAATTGTTAAATTGCCAAAAAGCTCTCTCTTTACAAATATTAGAAAGTTTACAAATTCCCTCAGAATTACCAATGCTGCATGTAATCACCTACTTAGCAATATTTAAGTACTTTAATCTCTACGTTTTTCTCACACACACACAAAAAAAATCACTGAACGTTATTATCCATAGATTTATTTGCTTTCCCAGTAGACTACCCTTAAATCCTATTTAATATGAGTTAAAATCTGTAGTCTTGACAGGTATGGTTTTCTCATCTAGTGCTTGAAAGGCACAGTGTTCTCTGTAAAGTGCCAATGCAGCAATAACTAATAGAGGGAGAAGTCCTTACAGCAAAGCTTACCACCTTGCAGCCGTTCACAGCAATAAAAGGTTAGTTTATACCTCTGTGATTGGTGAGGTCCCTGGATCCCAAAGGCAGAGGTGTATAGTGCATCTCTGGAGACATGTAGGCAGCATCACTGGAGGCCTGTGCGATAAAACAAATATTATCAATGCTGTAAGTGAAAGTCAATGACAAAGCAAAGAGGATGCACCTGTAAGGTGAGTCATATGATGTGTTTGCGGACATGCAGAGTCACCAGTCATGGAAGAATATTGGTTACTGAAGGAAAATGAGTTTTATTTTTTTTTGTTAAGGTTGTCTGCAATCCCTTAAAAGTAGTAGTTTTGTACTCATAAAGAGTTCACTCAATGGTGTTAGGATACGGTCACTAAAAGAATAGTCACACAGCTCACAGCTTTAAAAATGACCATCTTTATCAGGAAATCTTTGGGCAATATTAAAAATGCTCCTCAGACAGATTAATATTTACCTGAAGGAAGGCTATGAATCAGCATGCAAAAGGAAATGTAAAATGGAAAGCTGGGATGCTTGGTAGCTGGGAAAGCTACCATGCTTGCCTTTGAAAGTAAAAAACAGATTTTACTATTCCACTGTCCTGCAAGCTAAATGAAGGGTTTTCTCAAAAATTATAATGCCTCTAATGTAAAAAAAGTAGAAAAGTATATAGATTTGTTAATAGTAAAGCATTAAAAACCCACACAAGTCATCTAAGGCATTTAAGAAATAAGTAGCAAGAAGTCTTGCTCAGAATCCTTAACAGCAAAAGGCTACAGGGGAAAAAAGGAAATCCAAACTTTTCCCTGTAAAAAAGAAAAATTTCAAGATCCTATGATTCTGTTTGAAAAAGAATAGACTGTGGCACTTAAATCCATATTAAACTATACTTCATCCAGTTGAAGAAGGTTTTGTCTGAGGGAAAAAGCAATATAAAGCCAAGACAAGTGCCGTTTACCATCTTGCTTTTTAGTTACGGAGTAGCAATGCTACACCGTTTGAAGGAGATATTAAAATAAAGGATCTTGTTGGTGAATATGAATCATCACCACATTTTTTTAAGAGCTTATTTTAGATTAGATGGATTGATATCATGCTAGTGACATATTCAGTTTCAGGCACTGAGTTTGCTCTGGAGCGTTCACAATCTACCTGTTGCAATGTACTTAACAAAGATTTTTATTTTTTTTAAAGAGAAGACTCAAAGGATAGTGTTCACTTCAAGAATCTGAAACTACCTATCCTGTTAGGAAAGAAAAAAGTTAAATGATAATTTCTAACAGAAAAGATAAAGCAAATAACAAGAGGAAATACAAAGCTAAACTATTTTTTGAATCCAGTGATAATTTATTAAAGGGAGTCTGGAGAAAATAATTGCTATCTTCTACTGCAAGCTGTACCCAATGATACATTAGATTACATGCTGCAAAAGTCATTAAATCAATCTGATTCAATCTCGCTTCTTTTGTAATTAATCATATCCTCAGAATGTATAGTTTTTTCATTGAAATTAAATCAAAACCAGATTTACAAAGGTTGGTTACAATATGGCCTTCAAGTGTAAAATAAGGCTATAATGTTTTGGAGAAGAAAAGGTTTAAAGACTAATTCAAACTTAATTATCAGACTAAACCTGAGATAACACTCAGTTGTAAATCCACAATAATGAAAAGTAGTTACAGTAATATTTTGTTAAAGGCCGTAACTTACCTACAAACCTTTTCTTTGTCATAGCTATTGGAGTCTTAGATGATAGTATATTAAAATGTTAAAAGGTAAGTGACTCAGTGGACTAGCACTACTAATCTTTTACTTTTGGAGATCAGCTTTCAACTTCTATTCAGATCATATTTATAGTCTCCTTTGGTCCCCAGCAAAAATCAGGGAAAACACATCATACAGCAAAGCAGCCATCTTAACACAGACAGATTTGTTGAAATACCAAGGATGCTCCAGATCAGATCTGAGAAAATGTAGAAAATCCTGCCTCCACTGTCTTGCCAGTGATAACAAAGCCTCCTTTCCAGAGAGGTAAAGCTATAGACATTGGTCTTTCAGTTGGGGCAAATAACCCTTTGATTTTGGTGAATCCTAACATACAGCCCAATCTATCCTGGTCTATGAATTACTGGAGGTCTTCCCTCTGATGACCAGCATGTGCTGAGGGCTTCTAACATCTCAGAGGATTAGTTAGGTGCCCCATAGCAATGTGACCTCTGAAATGAATGTTAAATATCATGAAAAGGCATCTATTCACAACTGTCTGTTTTCTGTTTTGGCCTGGAAGTTCTGGATATGACAAGAAAAAAATGTCACTATTTAACATAAGACTATTCTCTTAAGTCACTCCAAAACCTGGAGGAAGAGGTGGTCGCATACAGTGCATTCTAGATGTTATCTGTCTATTCAAGTGTACTTAGTTGGGACTCTGATAATAGTGAAGGTTTCTCTTTGGTTCTTTTAATCTCAATTTAGACTGTTGACAGCTTGATGATAGCTTTTCCTAAAATTACTGGAAGAGACTTTGCCTTTTCAGCAAATACTACTGAGTGAGCAAAATTCAAGAGCTTCTAAAAAGAATATTGGAGTGAAGGGGCAATTTAGCTTTATTTCCAGTTTTAGGAAAAGCAAGAACAACAGGGTTTGTTTATCGATGTTTTGCTGCTGTTTTATGTACAGTATATAATTCCTTGTCAAATATAGAACAGTTTTCATTACCTTTCTGCTAAGCATTCAGTTAGAGCAGCTTTAATTCTATGGAAAATCATCTAGGGTTAGGACTGCTTTGCACAAACACTGGCTGGAATTCTGAATCAAGTTTTTGAGTAAACCTGCGCACCTGCAGAAAGTAGACAATTTGTTTTCCCTACCTCTTACTGATATTTGGCCCTAAGATATTTTCCAAAGAGATTTGTACAGGCTGCATTGTTCTTAATATCTACAAGAATATTTTGACAGTGATAATAGCACTGACATATCAAGTATTGATGACATTTGCATCAGAAGTCCTAGCTGCAGTGGAAAGTAACTACAAATGCAAATAGCTTTGAGGAAAGCTGGATTAAATAGGTAGTATCTTCAAGTTTTATAGGAACAGATCACCAAATAGCTCAGTAAGATAATTCTGACATCAGTATTATTACAGAAGCTTGTATTCTTGCAAGCATTACAGTCATCCAAATTTTGCAATATATCATAGTACAAGGCATATATTCAAAAAAGGCAGTAGTTATTTCAATGAAGTTATGCACATAGCCAAACATTTTGCTAAATTGGTGTCCCTGTCTCTGACTCAAGATTAACCTATGAGTTTTGTCTGAGTTAAAATTGTATTTGATCCTAAACAGACAGCCTACCAGACTTTCAAAACATGTTCCTCAAAATTACACATACTGTAGAATCTGAAGTAGGAAAGACAGCTCTATATAAAAAACAAAATGCCCCCACAACTTTGAGTAATTTTAATTAAAGCAATGGTATTGCTTAGAAAATTTTACCTTCTGTTGAAGAGTAAGATGTTGCTTGATATTAGCCTATATTGGTTAGGTTGGATATTAGGCATATTGGCTACAATGGAATACCGTTAACACCTGTTAGTAGCTGATGTTTTTGTGTCACATACCCTGTATTTGAATCTTAGTCTTTCTCTACTTTCTCTCTTTCAATATTTACCCTTGATATGCTAGAGACCACCCTTATATCTGTGGCAAGCCACGTATTTTTTATACACCCATATACATCAGTAACTGTAAGAGTCACTAATGCATTACACCTGACAAATTTTATAAGATAGGAAGAACAGCAGCATGTTGTCATCTTCCCGTGAAGGGTTCAATGGATATACAAAACACTTATGAACAGATATAATAAGTAAAATTGTTTCAATAAACACACACACAAAAGGAGATTTCCTCAGGTGAATACACTTAATTCTAGAATATTTTCAGAAGGCACAAATCTTAGCTCAGTCAGACATTTTTCAGACATCATCCATAAGAGAGACAGTAGAATGCAGAAATGAGATGTGGTAGCTACAAATTTGTTCAACCAAAAACAAACCTCTCCCCAAAGTTAGTAGTAAAAGTGTCTAGAAGGCATAAATCTGACAAAATAGTTAAACACCTCAAAAGACAAAAATTCCAAAATGAATCACAATCATTCAGTTCATGTTGATTTCTTATGCCAAACATGCTCCTCCTTAAAATCAGAGGCTGTGCACAGTGGACAAAAGTTGGAAAAGCTGCTCTATAATTTCACTAGCATATGTGTTCTTGTTTTTAGAAATAATGAAGTGGGGGGAAATCTATAGTTTGTGGGAAAAGTGGGAGTTGATATTTGTTGACATATTTTGCTATATAAATAAAGTTCTCAATATCTCTTTATAGACATATGGCAAGAGATATACTGATATCTAGAAAACACACATATGCAGGGTGATAAACCTTACAAATATGTGAACTATATGCCACTGACATTTACCCAGACACATGCAAGAAAAATACATACTCAGCAAAGATTTAGGAACATGATATAACTTGATAAGTAACATTGGAACTGATAGCTCCTAGTAATAAAACAGGGAGGAAAAAAACCAAAATAATTAAGAATATAGTATTTAATATGGAATTCAAGACAGACTGAAGTTTCTCTTGCATATCTGTCACCTTAGCAAGATTTTAAGCATTTGAGATTTCTCCTTTGCAACGTTTCTTCTCTAGTACTGGACTGTCTCACATCTCCAGAATTTCAGAGTATGACTCATGTTCTTCAGAGGACTGATGAAACAGCAAATTTCTTGGAGACAGCATGATATTCATTTTATAAGTCTGACCCACATTTATCAAGAACACTTGTGTTCTGTGACATTGTTGTTTATTTTCATTCATTACACTTTTAACACCTGTCAAAGTCATCTAGTAAGATCACAGAGAAGTGATCTTAGCAATTTGAAAGCTCATTGCTTCTTTTTTGATGAATTTACATTCAAAATAAAAACGGAAAATAATATTGTGGCATTGCAGTGATGACCCCAATGCATCAGATGCAAAATTCAGATATAGTAAGGAAATAGGATTGGTTTCCAAAAATTTTTAATATATCCACAGGAAAACTACAATTAAGAATGAAGGAAATCACTGCCTTGCCCCTTTAAATTACAAAGCTATTTCTCCAAAAATGTACAAGACTAATGGGACAACCTGTAGTATATTTCCAGTTTAAGAGATCAACTCATACTTGCTTTTTAAAAACTTTTCCTTTTATTTAAATAAACAGTAATATTTTCTTGATAAGCTTATTCTGTCTTAAATGCACTTGTACCTGATACTTAAAATGAATTACACTTAAACAGATATATGCTTATTAACATTTTAAGAAATGTCTGCATAAACATCTGCTTAGTCTAAGAGTTCATTTTGGATCTCTTGGGCATATGTATCTTACTCAGGTGTCACACTGGCAACAGTCTTCAATAAATTATATATATTTTGAAAACTTGCTCATATATGTACGTACCAGTATGGTAGCAATTTGTTAAATCACTCCTTTGTAGCACTGGCTGCAGCAACTCACGTCTTAAACCTATTAGGATATTGGACCATCTAGATTTGTTCACATTTGTAATACAACATACAGAAACTTTCCAGAGTTGCTCATTAACATTTTTTTTCAAAATCTTAGTAATTAAAAATTCACCATTTACAGATTAAATATATATATTCATCACGTATAGATACTGTGTAATGAGGAAAACAGCCTGACTAATAATAGAAATAGACTTAAATTAATTCACCACAAGCTGAATTCATGACATGTTTGCAGAGAGGATCAAAACACTACTCTATAGGGACTGTTTCTTCCCAGAAATTCGCACAGCACCAAGCACAATGGGGCTTTGG
Organism: Apteryx mantelli; assembly: GCF_036417845.1. Lineage (NCBI taxonomy): Eukaryota > Metazoa > Chordata > Aves > Apterygiformes > Apterygidae > Apteryx > Apteryx mantelli. Next base: position 18,791,856 of record NC_089984.1, read on the forward strand.
TTTCACTGTGAGGCCTTGGAAAGCCTCGTGATGCCAGGAGAAAAAAAAAAAAAAAAAAATACAGGAAGCACCAATACAGCAAGCCTGAAACCATCCCATCCACTCGGGAAGAACTGTATTGACAATTTATATGCTGTTCCATGAAAACAAGGAACATGCAGAAGAGCAGACAGCTCTGGTTCTCAGCGCAACAGACGGGATCAAGCAAGAGACCCGGGAATACACCAAAGCGGGCCACGAGCAAGGCGCTCCCTCCGGCAGCCCACGAAAACCTGTGCCGGGCCGCCGGTCTCCCACGGCCCTGCCTGAGGTTGTGACCAGCACCAACACCCTGTTATGTTTCAGCAAAACCAACAGGTGGCATGGCATGCCCACCCCGCGAGCCCGCTGTCCTCGAGGCGACGGGATCTCCCCCTTCCCCTGCTCCACACCAAACCTTAGTAACTGCAGGTCGGCAGTTGGCATTACTAAACTTAACAAATTACAGTCACTTTCACTGAGAGGGGAGAGGGAGCAGATACATGGTGTTATCGCAACCTGCCTGATCACACAGGCTTACTGAGATGACCTACTCACCCTGCTCACAAAAATAGTGACTTATTTTATAACCTTTTGGACGTTTGACTACAGCACTGAAAACAAAAAAACCCACTCCGACAGGTGAGTATTATATGGCTGGTGGGAAGGAAGGAAAAGGGTATTGTCCACTTTTCCCTCAATCTTATGTCTTAAACAACTGTGCTTCTCATTTTTTGCTGAATGTCATAACATCTGAGTGACTATTTTTAACCAGCAGCCATTTATTAGAAATCAAAAATGTTGACGCACATAATGTTCAGAGGGAAATGAAGTCAGCCACACATTGGCAACTGGTTCTCAAGAGTTTTGGAACCCTAGTTAAATTAAGAAAAGGTGCGTTCGCTTAATACCCGAATTCCACTATTCGAGGAATAAAAAAGGATTTGGATGGTACCAGAAAGGGCACCTCCTGTGTAGTATCAAGATATACACTGGCTGCATCCAAATGAACTTGTAGAGACCAATGGTGCAAAAATACAAATGGTCTGTTATTTTTGGCAGCCACACATGTTCTTTCAAATGCTTTCAACTGCTGAAGGAAGCAAAGGGAGAACTGTAACTTATCTAAATCAATCCTCTTTGAATCATAGTTTGAGAAATACCAAGACTTAAATGATTCTGCTTTGCAAATTAAAACTCTGTACTGGATTTTTCCCTTTTATATTTCTAAATGCTAGAATAAATAAACATTTACCCAAGATTTATACCTAAGTTAGCAAAAAATGCTGCAACTCATTTCTGACATTTTTAAATTTAATAAATAACATGACTGTTTCAGCTAGAATCAAAACTGTGACTTTGAACTTAGCAAATACTCCTTCAGGACATTTTACCAGGCTATTTTCATATCTGATCTTATTAATGAAGTAGGCCAAATTATTGCAGTACTAGGAAGACAAGGAGAACAGTGATCTTATATTTTGGTTGGCCTTCCATTTCTGATGACCTTTAACAAGAAAAGACAAGAGAATTTTGCTTATTTAACAGAAGTAGTAGGGCTTAACAACACTCAAAGCATTTCAGAATACATTTCCCTCATTCTCATATATGAGAGACTATCACTTATCACTTGAATTTACTATAACTTTTGGTTTTCACTTAAAATTAAATTGCAAGGTTGAAAGCAGGGTGCAACTGGATCAAAAATGTAAATGAACATAAGATAATTCTTATGCATTTAGGCTTAATTGAGTGTAATCGATATGTCTGGTGTGCAGCCAAATTCAACTATTGTGAAAAGCAACTAATGTATGGACATTATTTTTGGACTACTGAATGCCAGAAAATAATGAGCTGGCATTCAGCTTTGGTGAATCAGACCTTGAATTTTCATCTAAGAGCAGTTTTGAATTATTACTGGTGATAAGGTGTAAATGTGCAAGGGAATTTCATCCATGTTTCTCCCATGAATCATAAATGAGGAAAAAAATTACAGTCTAAATTGCACTTAAAAGGAATAAAGTCTTTTCATGTCATACATGATTTATCAAAATGATCTCATTTTAAGGGTACTGTGGTGTATCTTGATTAATAACATTAGTAAGCATGATGAATGGCCTCTTTAATGGTAACACAGAATTTATTGGCAAAATCCCTACTTCTACCAAAAAGGGTGGGAAGTAAAATATACAGTCGATAGCTACTTGCAGATACAGCTTAAGTAAACTCTCTTCTATGTATCTTGCATTTAGGGGTCTTTGGAAATTCTTAATTTGAGTTCATAGTTGGCAGTGGACAAACAATTTTTTGTCAAGCTCATTTTGAAAATGAGTAACCAGTTCTACCTACTGCGGCAGCTCTAACCACTATGAAAGTCACTCTGCAGGTCGCTGCAAAACAAGCTCAACTTTGAATGTACTGTAAGAGGATGTAGTGTATTAAGGTCTTTCAAGAACATTGGCCTCATCCCCTTCTGACCTATTTCAATATCCTCTTCACATTTTGCTTTAATATCCTAAATGCTTCCCTTCTCCCACTACTCCATCTTCCCCCCTCCCCCCTTTTTAAGCCTGCTCCAGCCTGCCCTAACTAATTTCCTTTTGGGCTGACAGATCAGAGGCCTTCCTACCACTGTTCCTTTTAGACCTGTGAAGCCCTCCTCGTAATCCTGCTGCTTGTCCACAATTAATCTTTCCAGTTGCCACATTATTAACACTACCACCCACAGACAGAGGATGCCTGAGCACGGCTGGACACTAGCTCCCCACCAGAGCATCAAAGTTGTCAATCACACACTAGTCAGAAAGTTGCCTGCTGTCAACATCAGAGGTTTTCATCCTCTCCTACCCGCTGATCAAACATTTCTCCTCAGAAGATTAATTCAAACTCCCCACCCATTTCCTCCCATATCCTCTTTCCCTTTTAGGTTTACTCAATGATCCATCTTCTGTATGGAAAAGGGAGCAGTGTATAATAGAAATCCTTTCAAAACAAAAGTTCGGCAAAACTAAATTTAAATCCCAGCTGCTATCAACCCCCGCCTCCTGCACAAGTTAAACACCTTAAAGAGCTTGGATTAGGCCTACTCACAAATGCCTTTCCTTGATCAAAGGCTCCAAGACTTTACACAAATATAATCACAAGGCAATGACTGCATCTAAGGAGCCTGAATTGATTTGTTCTACTGTAACATACAGCATACAAAAACACTCATTAGTTTCTTTGACTTCCAAGACCATTCTTTTTCAGCTTATATCACTCAAAGTCAAGTGTTTTAGCATCTCCTTAACCCTATTTTTTTGAAGTACAGTAAAAACAACAAAAAAAGACTATTTATTGTATGGTATTTTCCTTTTAAGGGCTTTTTAAAAAATTGTATCTTAGCTACACACATTTAGGAGCAGAAGGAGGCAGGAGTTTCTGCTCCTCAGTTCAGTTTCACAAGAGGAAGGAAAGCAACTTCAGAATTACAAGCTCCTCCCTAATCACAGACGAGATTTGAACATTTTCCTTTGTGACAAGTTGAACCTTTCCCCTCAGGTGGCTCAGTATCTTTCATTACGATAGATAACAGAATCTGTCCCTAACAGAGCACTGCTTTCACAAATTCTAGTAACACAACAGTGAATGAAAGGAATACTCATTAATATAATCCAACAAGCAGCCTATTCACTGTAAAACTTAATGCTAGGTTTTAAAATGATAGTAAGTCTATTAAAGATCAACCCACAAAACAAATTCATAGTTGCTACATCATACTCATCCCTAAAAGAGATTTTTGAATACATTTTTTTCCTTTCAGACTAGTATTAATGAAAATCAGGAAATTACAATGACAAATGACCCCTAAAAGTATAAAACAATAATGGAAAATCTGCTGGCCTTCACTCCTCTTCCAAATTTGGGAAAGTAAGTCCAAACAAGAAACACACACTCTATCTTGCATTTCTTTACCAGTATAGCTTCTGGGAACACATGTAACTTTCTATTCATTTATGGTATGCATATACATGCATCAGAAGGATTTAATGGGTACATATCCAGTGTAAAAAAGTGCAAGGAAAACCCTGATAAAACCTGCCATACTCAAAACTGAAAACTCTGCAAGTCTTGCCAGAGAATCCTGAATTGTCACAGACAACCATTCTTTGAGATGTCTTGTAAAGAGAACCACAAATGAACCTCTGGGCGAACGGGTGCTACCTTTTTTTCTAAGGCAGTGAGTCTAAATTCCCACCTCACCATTGCCCAAATAGCGCTGTTTGTTGCATTTCATTCATTGCATAACTGCTCTGAAGCAGAAAGAACAATACTGAGTTCTTTGATGTTACAACTTCAACAGAAGGTGCAAAAACACAGGCAAGTTACTTTTATGAAGGGAAATATATTGATATTGTATTAAATTCCAAGTTTCCTTCAGTCATTCTCTGCAATAATTTTCAACCAATACCACAACTACAAAAAAGCATTATTCCCTTAAATTCTCATGTCTAATTCCCACTGAATAAGAGAAGACGTTTTTGCAACTTCTTTCAAGCAGAAGATTAATCTGAAATATTCTATATTCCATAGAATATTGCATTTTCTACAATATGCTATTCTGAGCATATAAATTCACTGTGAGGCATTTCCACAATAATTTTACATGAATGAAGCCAGTTCAAAATACACTATTCCACATATTCCTTTGTACCATACAGCAATTATCAAACTGGTCTGAACAAACAGAAAAGGTGTCCAGAACAAGACAGCCACAATCCATTTTCACTTACAAGATGAAAAATACCTTTATCCTTCAACAGTCTCTAAACTGGCGTAAATCTGAGATTTATGCTATGATATGGTAGTTCCTAATAGTATACAGACTACATATAAACACAGATACAGAACACAAATTACATAAAACAGGGTGATATGCTTATTTTCATACAACTTCACCCTATTGCAAAGATTCACCACTAGCTGCACTAAGATGGACACTTACCCAGTTTGATTTGAGTTTACGGTGAGCAAATTCATCTGGACCATATGCCAGGCATATCCTACCTTTTGAAACAGAGAAGATTCAGAACCTCCTTATTTATTTTGTCAAGGTGCTGGCCACAGATTCCTCAAAAGTCAAGACAGAAACAGTAAAGCGAATTGCTTTTTCATATAGAAACCTCCGAGACCATTCCATGAATTAAGAGTCCATAACATAGTATCATCGCTTGAGAACATATTCAGTCCATGACAATCAGAGGAATATGTGTATACGTTTCACTGACCAAGTATAATTGTTTGCAATGCTAAGAGTGTTTACTTTACTTTGATTTTCATTCTGCTGTCCCCTGCTTTCTTCATTTTTTTTTTGAAGTATGGACAATGATGCAAAAATGAAAGCTAGACCCTAAAAATTGTAGGATAACAGTAGCTTAATAACTATTGTTGAGCTGCACTGATCTCCTTGCTTAATAGTCACAGGACTTATGAAACTGGAAGGTTAAAAATGCTTTTAAGGCATCTTCATTCTGTCATGTAGGAATAAAACTGAATTGCAGCTAGAATCTCTTGTCACACTACTTAGTCAGCAGAAGGGGGTGCTGTAGTGTAACCTATTTAAAATGCAAATAGAGTAACTTTTGTAACAGCAGATTAAAACTAGCATTTTATTCGCTCGGCATACCCATAGCATACTGAATGCTGGAATCAGACTTGTCACTGCACACCGCAGGTTATTAATAGAGCTCAGAATGGTGTTACTAAATGTGCAAGTTAAAAAAGCAAATAAACAAAAATGGGTTTATCTGTGGTATTTGTTCTCTGGGAGAATTCAGCAAGGCCTGCCTTACACTGCACATTTGTTTATTCAAGATCACTGAGGCTCAGGGCTTTTTATTATTATTACTTTTATTTTTTATTTTTTAAGTATTTGATTGACAGCCACTTATCACAGCCAGAAGTTCTTCTGGGATACTTGATCCATAAAATTAACATTCTAGAGAAAAAGCAGTTATCTTCAACCTGGACAAATAAATATATTAAACAAGACACACAGGAAAGAGTCTATGGAACACAACCAGTATTTTCAATAGGCCCTTCTGGATTCTTGTGAACTATCAGCACATGAGAAAACACAAAGTCAAAGGCTTCAGCAGAACCAAATCAACACATTGTGCTATGACTTTACACTTCATTTTTCTACAATGTCAGGTGGTAGGTTGGCAAGTGGGTTTCCCCTCTATATTCAAGCCAATTCCTGTTTTCTTCATCTTGATCTCTCAGAGATTCATCAAAAATGCGATTTAATTACATCTCCTCCTCCCCCTCCCCCCCAAAAGAGAGTGTAAACATGACTCCTTTTTATCTCCTGATACATCTGGACAAGTAGACAATGTGCTAAAACAAAATAAATCTGCCCTGACAGTCACATCAAAGGGTTCAGCTAGGGGCTTGCAGCTACTTAAGGCACAGGAATGTTGTTGCTAAGCATCGCTCTACAACCTATCAGTCCCTTAAAGAAGAGCTTTTTTCTTTCAGAGGGAGATGAGGAAAGCTGGAGAGTGGGAACCAGACTGCAAAGGGAGATTGGGGATTTTGGAGGATTTTGAAGCTTAGAGTGAATTGTGTGAAGAAAAGGGGTTTTGTTTTGTTTTGTTTTGCCTCTTGACATACAGTCTACATTGGGGGGGGGGGCAGGGGTAGTAGGGAAAGAAGAGGGCAAAACTTATAGATGAATCATCTTCTGAATTTTCCCCTTGAATAAAAACAGGCAAAGTCTTTGATATCCTCTTTCAAATCCCTGTACTTACAGTAGGTTCAAAAGAGAAAGACTGTGACCAAAAGCAATAGGGCTAGGATACAAAACCTGTTAAAAACATATTGCAAAATGCATCCCGCAACCTGCTTTTCAAACATCTGATAAATATGTGCACATGCCTAAATACATGAAATCAGCTCTAATGTCCATATCCAATCAGCATGCTGCACAGGGAAAGGAAACTTTTGATACATACACACACAACACAATTTGATGCTCGATTTACTAGTAAAAACTATACCCTTTAGTGAGAAGCCTTCCTTGAAATCATCCATCCTCAGCACTGTACCTTGCAGGACTTGATTCTTACACATGGTTATACACATGCTTAAAACTCCAAATGAAGTCACAGGAAGCTAAAAGCATGCTAAAATCAGGCCTTAGAACTACATTAATTATAAACACAGCAGTGACAAAATGGACAGCAATAATCTGAATTATGGTCTCCTCTTTATAAATGTAGAAACATATTCAAGGCAGATGGACTACCCAGCCTGAAGAGTGTGGAACAATTTCATCTTTAGTTCTTCCATTCACAAAAATAATGGGTGTTACTGCAAAGCTTAATTACACCCAAGATGAGCTAAGAGAATCAGTAGGTTGTTTACAGCACCATTGAGAGGTGAATGAACTTTGATCACACATCTATGTCTTTTTAAAACATTTTAAAGGTTAAAAAAATCCTCTTCCCCTTTTATGAATTAAACAAAGAAAATGTGAAATGGCTTCATTCTACATGCAGGGTAACTATCAAGAACATGAACAATTACTGAGCCTGTGATATTGCATGAATAAATAACACTTAGCATTATCTTCAGCACTATCATATTTATTAAACAGTGACTGAGGGCAGCAGTAACCATTTTTATTGTCCCATATAGCTCTTATTTTCTAATTAAACAGAAGGTTATTTCCACTGCCAATGCAGCCATTTATCTTATTTGAGTGTTACATAATATTTTTTGCCAGCCAAGCCTGACTATGAAGTGTTCTGTGTGGTGAACTGTGGCCCAACTTGCTTTCCTGTTTGGTAATCATAGAAATGGGCCATTTTGTGCTATGTTAATAAATAAACTTTCTGCAATTTCTCCTAAAACATGATAAAGCTTTTACTTTGTCCTACCCTCTAGCTTCAATACAAGGGCAATGAGCTGTATTATTAAAGATATAGGTCAAGCAAACCTGATGATTTCAATCCTGTGGGGTGCTTTAGAAACTGTTGTCATATTACTGAGATCATTCTGCTGTTCCTAATTATTCCTCTTGGTTGCTTCACATTTCAAGTGATTTCTCTCACACTTATGTCAAAATTTATAAGCTGCTCTGTGTAACAACACTACATTATTTCCTCACTTGTTATGGTAATGTAGGACAGAAACTAGGAGAATGCTTTAATCTAGCTGACAAGGATAATGTAGTCTAGAAATGTAATAAACTTTGTATTTTACCACGGAATTGTTTTTTTTCCTACCATGAAACATTTCATATAGATAGACATCTTAGAAAAACTAATTGCTACAATAACTTGAATATCCTCTTATCTGAGTTGCTTTTATCAGAAAAAAAGTACCAGCATTAAAGGGTTCACTCCAATAGCTTGGGCATTCTCCTTATTCCTGTAATTGTTATTGTGCAACATTCTGTTGACTGCACTGTAAAACTACTTACTGCAGAAGTAAACCTATTTCCATGAAATCTGTGCATCACACAAATAATTCAAAAACATTTCTAATTAACAGAAGTCTGTGTTTTAACAGTGCTATAACATATCTTGGGCTGACTGGCACAAAATTTTATTTGCACTAAGTGGCCTGAGACTGGCCAAATATAAAATCATGTTCTTCATGTTCTACAGTGCCTTTTGAAGGATTTTAGAATTTAAGGAAAGCTGCCAGTGGAAAAGGTAGCCTAATGATAGGTTTAAATTTTAAAGCTAGTGAAGGTATGGCTTGCTGTGTGGGCTAAACTATGGAGGCATGATTTCCTTCAGAACACACCAGAGGGTACAAAATGATATTAAAAAAAATATATATATATATATATATACAACTCCAGTTAGAAAATGTCATATCAGTAACTCAAACATGACATCCATCCTGGTATTTCTAGGGATATTTTTGCCAGAGTAGCTTGTATGTGCAATTTGCTGTATTTGTCAAATGTTCAATGAGTTTTTAAACCACTTTTAGTCAAGAGCAAACTGAAAAAAAAATTAATAGATCTGTGAAAAAAGACCTACTGCCTCACAGTTTTGTGCTGTATCCTCATGATAATATGAGAGTGAGTCCACTGCACCAAAGCAGTAAGGCAATACAATAGGAATAGGAGCACTGGTCTATGATGGCAACCTTTAAACGGACTTTTTCAGATACGTGAGAACTAGTACTTCATTGAATATGCTCATAGGAACCAGAAAGTAGGTAGAGATGAAGCTAGCTTTGTTCTGGTGAGAGTCACCAACAACGGAAAGGTAGAAGGAAGGAAGAATCAGACCAGATTTCTGGTTTCCTTCCTCTCTGTTCCTACCTCTATCTCCCTTTATAGGGTTGATGGCCTGACTGAAGATAAAATTTGCAAGGTATTGGGGGGTAGGGAGGAGGCAGCAAGAGGCAAAAAAAAAAATCTATCTTCTGAAGAGTTTCATATCTGGATCCCAATTAGAAGAACAGGACTCCTTGTCATGTCCTGACAGTTGGCAGGGTGAACTGTTCATGTGTTTATAAAGTGAGATTTCCCTTTTCTGTGAGGTTGTTTTTTCTTGCCCAGACAGAAGGCCCAGAATGCATGCAAGACACACTTTGCCTCTTCCTTTTGGCTTTTTAGCTACCACCTGTCAATGTGTAAAATCTTCTTGAAAGTTGATGATTTTAAAAGAGCATCTATGTTCAGATTTGTTTCTGCAGTTGATAGCCAAAAGAAGACAATGTCGCAGCTAATTTTAAAGCTGAGCTGTAATGGAAAGAGCATTTAGGCCTTATGAATTATAGGGCATAATGTAATAGAAATGTAGGAATTTGGGGGATATAAATCATGTTGTTAGCCAATATATCATTAATTTGTGAAGCACCTGCTTATAAAATAGACAACAAAAGCCAATGGGAATGATTAACCACAGGAACAGGAAGAAATTTTAGGGTATTTGCAAATTACGGCATGAAAGTTAAAGAACTCCGTTGCAAAAGCATTAAACTACAATGCCATAGGAACAGTGTCACATCAGTATATTTACCTAGTTTTTAGTGAATCAAAATAATCTAAAAGCAATAGAAGACACTAGACAACATCTAAGGAGGAAAGAGGGGAGTCAAAAATAGCTACAGAAAATAAAATAATATAAACTGTAAAAAAAAAAAAAAGAAAGAAAGAAAGAAAAGAAAAGCAAACCTGGAGTATACCAAAAACATTGATGCAGGGTTAATGTTTTAGGATTTGAATTTACTTTAACTCCCTCTAAAATACAGAAATGTCATACTCCATAGCGCAGAGTTATGTTTCGCTTTGTGGCTTCCTGTCCATATTTTGTTTCAGAAATGCATAATGAGAGGTGAACATCATAACCTAATTAACCTAGGTCATTTTTATAAGTATTTTTCTTGAACTGATTAATTTAATAATTAACTTTTTTTTTTTTTTTTTTGGATTGGGAAGATACTTTCATCCTGCAAGAGAGGAGAGAAGAAACAACAGAAGAATTGCTTTATTTCAGAAGTCCCTTTGCAAGCTGCCTGGGTGGCTTTTTGGAGTTCAGAATGGAGGATGAGGTTCCCAAAAAACAGCTTGGGACTGTGGCCATGTAAGTAAGTGAGGTAAGCAAGAACTTCTTGTCTTTTAAGGAGACGGATTCAAAAAACACAGTCCTAAAAATGCACTGGGTCCTGCCAGTCCCCTCTTGAGAGACTTTCTATACTCCCACTGAAGAAATGCTCTAACTAGTGATCCCTAACATCAAAATTCAGAAAGAAATCACTTAACAGAGTCTATCCCTAAGCTCTAGAAACTATTCCCCTCAGCAGTCTTTTGCTTATCGTCGGGAGATATTACAATTTGGGGATGAAGGTAGGTTTTTTGTAAAGCAGATAGAGCAACTATTCTTTCAGATTTTTTTTTGTTTTGTTTCAGCTGTTACTATGGTTACTTACAGACTTGCACGTACTGAGCCCTTCCAAACTTAGCTAAAAAACTGCCATCTATACAATGTCCATCACAATTCTAGGAAATATGTTCCAACAAATATAATTAGCTTTGCCATTAAAATTCTTTTTTCCAACCTGAGCGTGTAAGCTTCACTTTCAGCAGTTGGCTCTTTTCATATCCACTGTCCATTAGATGGAAGATCTAAATCTTATTTCCCATATTGCTGTTTACTGGGGTGACACTATTTACATACTGTTACCAAAACTCTTCTTCACATCCCCTTGGTTACCCATGAAAGACTGATTTTCCTGGAATTTCTCACCAAAAAGCATGTTGTCCAATCTTCTAATCATTTACATCGTCCCCCTCAGTTCTCTCTTCAGTTTCTCAGCACCATTCCAGAACCACAGGGCTCTCCAAAACTGAATACGGTATTCTAGTAGCGGTTGTACTACTGACAAACGATTACACTAAATCCCCCCTCATACTTGGTATCTTAAAGGACTGTGTTAGACGTGTGTACTGGGAGATCATATTCAGCTGACCATGAGTCTTTTTCAGAGTCATTGATTTCTAGAACAGAACTCCTATTCTTCTAAGCGTAGACTTGTATTCTTAGCTTGCAAATACAGGATTTTCATCTGGCTTTGTAAAAATGCATGCTACTTGCCTGCACCGAGTCTGACTTGCGCTTTCTCATTATTTACTGGTTTTCCAATTAAAAACAAAAAAAACCCTAGCTGCTAACTCTATCACTAATGATTTTATGTTTTCTTTTAGATCATTAATAAAAAGGTTACATAGCACAGGACAAAGAACTGATCTCCATGAAAGCACATCTACTTTATCAACGTAAAACCTGTTAGCTGGTATTTAATTCATTCAACATATGCCATTTTGAATTTGTAGTATTCTTGCTTCTTAATCAAAAGATGTATGCAAATTTTGCTTAATTATATTACAAAAACAAATGAAAGAATGTTATTTTACCAATACTGAAGCCTACAGCTTGCACTGACAAAAGAGAGGATGGACTAAAGGAACAGGAGATTCTTTTTGGTTCTCATCTTTTTTTTTTAAACCAGCAGTTGAATCAGCCACTTGCCAATAAGATGACACTTTTGGGAAAAAGCATACACATTTTACAGAATAAATGAATGCCTCATGAACTGCAAGTTGGATGTATCTTCATACATAAAAGGAAGCCTGAAAATTATGGAAGCAAGCAGTGCTCCCTAAACTGGGGAGCAGGGGGATAGGGAAAGGATGTTTCCCTTTTCCTACCCTGAATGTATAAAACTGGGTAGAAGCAATACCGCTATCTGAAGCAGAATGACTCAGTCAGAATGACTTCAGAGAGGAAAATGACCATAGCAGAATCTGAGACTGTCCTGATGGAAAAAGTTTGCTCTGCACTGTCCACAAGAGCAGTATGTCACATTCTGACCACTTTCTTCCATTTTGACAAGAGTTTCAAGGTTGTACATCAAATACAAGTGTCCTACATACCAAAAGATTATACCATTGCTGTGCCATCTGCTGGCATAAATAGTTTATGGAGAGGAGGGGGAACTTCAGTTCTTCAAGTTGTGTCTCTACAAATTTACATAGATTACACTGGAAAGTCTTGTTTCAATGTTTTAAATTTGATTTGTTTCCATCTTTTTTTTAATCTGTTAATATATAAGTGAAAGATGGTGGTCAAGGTAGAAAATCTAACATTTAGGTCTACTTGGTAGAACACCAAGTTAATTGTTCTATAACCACAAATTCTCAGACAACCTAGTGAAACAAAATGAACAGAGCCAGCTTTCATATCTCTGACTCCTCTGGTCCAGTTAACCCACTTCATGCGTACAACAGAAATAAATATCACGGCAAATATCTCTAGACATTCAGATTTAACTGAAAGATTTATTTCCAGCTACACTTATTCTGCAACTTCTGGAAAAAATGCTAAAAAAGATCCTTTATTACATCGTGTTGCTCCAGCATTGGACTTTGGTCTCAGCACCTACCTCCTGGCATGGCATTTTTTCTTATTATTATTACATCTATAAGCTGCATAAAGTATCAAAGTTTAAAAGAAAATGACATATTTTGACTATTCCTGTCAGGACTCATTTTCTGTTACTCATACCTTTAGATTAAAACATTAAAAGCAGACTGATGCACTAAATGCTTTAGACTTTGCAACACAATCTCTCCAACAGAATTATTTAAAAAGCTTAAACTGCTCAGTTCCTTAAAGTACAAATATAACTGCTGCATCTGGTTTTCACTTATTTTCTTTCATTGAGGCACCTTTGGGCTAAAGGATACAATTTTTTTTGTCCTTAAATCTGGTACTTTAGATACAATATGATTTTATTACTCAGAAATACTTTATTACTGCAGTATAACTGCACTTTCCACTACAAAATATATTATTTAATTGTGCCTTCAAGAACTATCTCACCTACTACTGAATGTTAAATCAAAAAACTTAAGTCAAAGCTCCTGTTGATGCTATATGCAGAAGATTACATGTTAATAGAGCAGGGCAAAACAACATGGCAGGAAGAGAAAAATGTCCCCAGTAGTTTACATAGTTGGCCATATTGAATTTCTATTTTTAATGCTATTTTGGTTCTTGCACTATCCTCATCAAAATAAGTATCTGAGAAGTTTCCCGTTATGGAGTAAATAAAATGCCCAAAATACATTATTTCATATCACCCCGCCCCAAGAGGAGTACCAACAAAGGGTCAGGTTTTTTTGTTGGTTTGTCTTATCATTCTTGCCTCTGTGCATTTCAGCTAGAGCAGATCAGAAGTATGCCTTTCACTTGCAGATTGACACCTGTATGTTAGCATCAATTCATTAATTTTGTATTGAAATATCAAAGGAATTAGGTTTATTCCCCCTAGAGTCATCCCTAACCACTTGCCTCATTTAGCAAATTATTCCCAGGTCAACATACAGAGATTTAGGCATTTGTACTTAGCAGAACTGCAAGTACACCAATACAAGAAAAAAAAAATGCATGGTCTAGGTTGGTTGGTTAAGAGATTGACTTGGTTAACATCCACCCATCCTGTACCTTCTTTCGCTGTTTAAAATGTATCAGATATGAAAAATTCCTCTGTATCTTACTTTCTTCAGTGTTTTATGTTTTAAACTGCTCTATGAATATTAAAAAATTTATCTATTTCCCTATAAAGCACAGCACTGAAAGAGAACTGCTAAATGTTTTTCTGTACAAGAGAAAGAAACTACCATGGATCCCTTCACAATCCATTTGCAAAATTATGGACATAATTTTGAGAGAAGAGAAACAATCAGCTAAGTAATGGTAACTATAAACATAATATTTAACGTATGAACAATTTAACCTCAATTTTAAGCTGAGGGGAAAAATGTTATGTATTTCAACATGTTTTCAAAGCTATATTTTACTGTGACCACACTCATACTCTCTGAAATAAACAGCCACAAATACATGAACATCAGGACTTGACTTGGAGATGGAAAAAAATCTTTTCCAGCTTCCAGCTTAGGCTATTTAAAATAAAAGGCTATCATCACACCACCACTGTTATTACTTGTACAGAATCTCTTTTATCAGGCTCAACTACATTGAGAAAAAGAAGCACCAAGCTAAAGTAAGCAGAAGACTTTCTACTGAGAGACAAATACTCCTCTACAGGTCTCTCATCTTGCAGAATACACTTTTTTTTTTCTACTTCCCATACTATTAACCCACCTTATCCACTGCCTTTCCTCTCATTTCCATTTACAGGGGAAGGGGGAGATTTTTTTGCTTTATTTTGTTTTGTTTTTCACAAACCCCTTAAGTTTTACAGGGAGTAAATCTTATTGGAAGGCTTTACTGTTCCAGTTTTTCAAAACAAGGAGCACTGAACACGCTTCTGAATTGGATGCTCATCTAAAAAGAATTTAAACAGCAAGGCCCATCTATCACTAGTTAATACGGCTCCAAAATACATTTCCCCAAATAAGCAAAATCATTAGAAGACTGATGAAAAAGTGTTATTTATTCTTGCACAGCAGCTGCTTGCTGAAATAACCACACTTACAGAAAAATTAACCAAGCTAATAAAAACGAGGGAAAATGCTGAGTCCAGATGTTGGATGAAATTGCAAAATTAAAAACAGAAAATCTCGATAAACTTTGCATTATAAATGGTAAAAATAAAGCACATAAAAATCATTTTGTCAAGGCTGGGGACCTCTATGTACCTTTCTCTCCTTTAGGCCAGCACTTAAGCATATACTTAAGTGATATTTTGAACTGATATGAGTTTAAGTGCTTTCTTGAAGTAGACCTGATGAAACAGTCATAGCATCTACTGTCATTTTATGATGTGTATGTCCCGTGTTTTAGCTTTCACAGAGTCAATTTCAGTCCAAGAGATTTTTTTTTTTGCTGTGCATTATAGCATTTAACTAATATCCTGTGCTTTGCAATGTATTTTATACTTTTAAATTAATTTAGTATTTGAAAAGCTTGTTATACCAAGCAAGGCTGCTAACAGCATTGGACTGTCTGCTTAGAGAAAAATTATTATCATGATGTTTTACTCAGCAGGAATAGTGTTGAGTGAATTTTTAATGATTTACCAGTTCTACTTGACTGAGCTTGCACCCTGTAAATGGATCATATGATCACTGATCACAAGTTAAACTTCTTTAGTTTCTCGCATGGCATGAACCGAGGGTCTGTTGTACAGTACCAGAAGTTCGTGTGCAGCTTTGTGTAAGACAAGGGGAGGTTACATACAACAGGCAGTTAATGGCTCATACCAGCAAGCCCTCAATTGAATGGAGCTCATGAGGTTGAATTTTAAACAGGTAGCTGACCTTGCAGCTGGGAGCTTTAACTGTGTTTTTACCCATTTATACCTGGATAAGTAAACAGTTACTGAATGCTGAGAAGGCCTGAAAGTACTATTTTTGCCAAAGGCTAATCCCCATTCTCTGTGGATGAAAGGTCTCAAAACAAAAACAAAACAAAAAAAAAATGTTTTCTGCTTCAGGTAACACAAAGGTAAACCTACAATAAACAGTTCCATTAATTTTAAACTTAACAGTGCCCTACCCTCCCTTTCTAATGAGTTCTCCAACCATTAATAAAATACTGAATTATTCTAAAAATGATAGAAACATCATAGTCACAACAGAAGTGTCATGTTGTCAAATGCAATATAAACCAAAAAAACAGTTCAGAAAGACCTGTCTCACATTGAGATAAAATCAAAAGAACAAGTGATCACAGAAATGCTAGTCACATACTTTGACCTCATCTAAAAATGCATTCAACATTCATATTACAGAAAACACAAGTGATGTCCAAACATAAGAGACATTATAAGGCAATGATCTTCAGTGCTATGCCTTCATCTCAAAATTTAATATTTTTCCCAGTATGATTATGGAAATGAATGAATTTCTGAATTTCTCTCTTGGGTGTGCCTTTTTCATAATGTAAAAAAATGGCACTAGTTATGTGAGGAATTGTGTTAATATCCATGTCAGATCCATAAACATAATCCAAAAGTGAGCTAAGTTCTGTCTTTCAGCTCTTGTAGATACAGTTCACTTTGTTGTCTTAAACAAGCAGGAAAGTTCTTTTGGTCTGAAACTGTACCTTTTTTTTTTAAGGTTAGCAACAACTCAGGGGCTAAAGAATTCATACTCATATTAGAGATTACTCCCATCTGAATTTTAGCATACCAGTATAGATAGAGCTTTTTTAGGATCCCTAATTGTTTCAGTTATTTTTCCTTGCAACCTTTATATCATCTATTTTGCAGTCAATATAAGAAAATTACCAACATTTTCACAACTTCCATCTTCTTTAAAATTTTACTTCATATATGAAAAACATGCAGTCAAGCATTATTCACTTCTACATATTCTCCTAACAAAATATTCTAAAAATACAGTCTTAAAGCTTTTAGAGCAACATTACCCCTAACCAAACTTACTCTTCTAAGTACAGGCATTAAACCACAGAATTTTAAGTTCTTCTTTATATATTCCTTAGCCTATGAACTCACCCTAGCAGCAAGGAGGCACCTCTACCCCCTGTCATAAACCAGCTAGTAACCTACACTGCCTTCTTAACCCAGAATGAGCAGGCAACTTCACTTCATTATTTTTAAAATGTATACTAGACAACCTCTCCCCATTTATATAAAAAACCACAAAGCTGCAATTCATGTGTTTACACTTGACTCATAGCAGAATAGTCCCTCTCTTCAATCCTTCTGTCTTGCATGACTTGTCTGTTTAGAATGCAACCTACAAAGGGAATAAGCCAGTCCTGGAAAATCTACTATCTGCATCTAAGAAAATGAGACAACTAAATCCACTGTAGCCTCTATATTTAGGGTAAAGTAAACAGTATTAATAAAGACAAGTGAGGAGATATTTGTATCAGATTAGGGAGGGCACATTTCATTTAGATTTTGTAGTAAGAATTTTAAAGTTTAGTAAAATACAATCGCTCTTTTAAAAGTTTGTCCTCAATAGTCTAAAACTACTTTACAGAATCACAGAATGGTTGAGGTTGGAAGGGACCTCTGGAGATCATCTAGTCCAACCCCCTGCTCAAGCAGGGTCACCTAAAGCACATTGCCCAGGATCGCGTCCAGACGGCTTTTGAATATCTCCAAGGATGGAGACTCCACAACCTCTCTGGGTAACCTGTTCCAGTGCTCTGTCACCCTCACAGTAAAGAAGCTTTTCCTCACGTTCAGACGGAACGTCCTGTGTTTCAGTTTGTGCCCGCTGCCTCTCGTCCGATCGCTGGGCACCACTGAAGAGTCTGGCCCAAAAGGCACATCTCAGACCTTAGATACGGTAAAAATGAAGAATTTTCAACTGCTTTTCAACTTGACAAGAACCTCAATATTCAGTTCACAACTTTACCTTAGCATATTAGTTTCACCAAAGTTAAACAGGTTTTCATTACACAGGAGTTACAAAGTAAGGAATCTCTAATGCTCTGCTCAATCCCTTGAAAACAAACGCTCTATTAAAATACCAGTGTAAATATGCTCCGTTCAGATGCTGTTTCTAGGTAATTTTTGCACGTGCACTTTATGATCTTTCTGAAACAGAAAGCCCAGGAAATACAGGGGAAAGGAGGAACTGCCTTGCACAAGTGTACCCAGGCAAAGCAACTTGCTACCACATCTGTCATCAGCGTGTGTTAGAACCTGTCTGTAGACATCAAGAACCTGACAAGAGCACAGGCTTTAATGATGTTTTGCATAATATTTAATAGGAATACATTAGCAGGCCTCAACTGGTCCTGAAGGACCAGATTGTGTGGCAAATGAGACAGCAGTCAAGCTAAGAGCAAAGAACTCATAGCCATAAAGCATCCAGTTTAGTTTTAGTAAGGGATGTTGAAACATCTACATCTCTGCTTAAAGCCTAAACTCCTACAGACACTAGAAACATAAGACATGAGGAGTCAAAGCTGCACTGCTATTAGATACAAAGTAGAAACAATGATTAGAGTAAGAGAGGATAGGGAGAATTTGGGTAATACAGCAATCCCAGCTAGCTTTAGGGACAGGACAGACAACAGCACTCAGAAGATGAGTGTGTACTTGAAGCCTGAACTGCAATGGCTGGATTCATCTGGGAACTGCTCCCTGAGAGACGGCAGGAAGAGGGCTCAGCTGCAGACCATGGTGCAGAAGGAAGGGAAGGCTCTACTTGTGTTACTTGTAAACCTCATTTCCAAACTTGTACCTAAATGCTTAGCCTTAAGTCTTCCTTAATATAGATCTTTGTATTGCCAGTAAGACAGTCTGATATTGGGGAATAAGTAAATCGGAGTGTAACTGTCAAACTTGTAATACCTTCAGCGGAGGAGGAAATTCAAATCAAACTTGCTCGGGAGAAGCACTGTTGCAGGCATCCCTGGGGAACCTGCACTCCAGGATCCATGTAGGGTCACCTGAGTAGAGGGAATGCTCCTGCAAAAGCTGCAGAGATTCTCCATGAGGAGATGTTTTGCCAAGAGCCAAGTGCTGGGAAGGAGTTTCCCCCTACAAGTGTTAGAAAGGCCTTCTGCAGGGCAAAACCGGCTGAGAGACATTCCTGGACTCAAGGCAAAATCTACAACCTGATAGCAATACTGCACATCAAGAGTACCTGCCTGAATTTCAGCACAAGCCTTAATTGTTTTTTTGAGCCATTCTATTACTCGCTTCCAAAAAAGTTGCGAACCTTTTGAATATGCTTTGAATGCAAAAGATATGATGTAAAAATCACTAAAAATACCAAATACTTGTCTTTAAAAAATTCCAACATGAAAATTCAAATCACATTTAATGATCAGAAATGAAAGCCATTTTAAAATTACTCATTTCTTTTAATGCATCTGTATAAATAACTCAATAACCAAAAGCAATACTAGCTATTTGTTTTATGATGCTATCCACATTTTTTAGAAATTTAAACTATTAATATCAAAAAATTGCCTTTATGTTTAGATTATATTTATCATTCTAATGTAGCTAGAAAATACCATGATACAGAAAAAAGCATCTTGGTTCTAATATAAATTTTTAATAAAGTTTATTAAATTTACATTGATCCATATGCAAAAATAATTTGTTTACAATTTGAACTGAGACTCAGAAACAAAGCCTAGCTCAGTAATAAAAAGACCGGAAAACAACATCTGTATGGTTATTGCACATTAAACTATTAAAAATATTAAATGTTGCATGTTGAGTTTGATTTGAAAAGGGATCAAATTATCCCCTTAAAAGTGTTTGGAGGCTGATTTTGAAAATAAACATGCAATTGTGAGAGCTTGCGGGCAAACATGCAGTATTTGTGGACATGTTTGCTGTGTAAAATGGAACACAACTGTTTAAGTATCTCTAGAAAGAGAATGTTTGTTGATTAGCAGGAGCTGTAATATATGGGAATGTCTGGTTTCTGTCTCTAGTTTGCCACTAAATCATTGGTTCATTCCTCCTTTCTTTCTGTAAATCTCAGGCTTACCTGACTGGGCTGTTTCTGTATGCATAATCAACCCTGGAAAGTGCTTTGAAATCCATTTAAAAAGGCCCATGCAAAGGTACCCAGATACACAGCACATTGGTTCTTTCAGACCCATATGAAGCATGCTGTTTCTCTTAGCATTCAACTAAAGATGAAAACTCACTGCCTATTTGCAGCAATCAGAAGTAGTGCTTCGAAAGAAATGTAATTAAAATACAAAGAAATGTTCTTCTCATTACTTTACAGAAGGGATTAGAAGTCTTACTTTCTTTACTGTTTATTATAAATCAATCAACTGGAACCACATCTATCTTATTTATAACATATATTGAACCTTGAAATTAAGTGGTTTATATATAAATATATTTAAGGTGACAGACAGCAACAGGAAAAATCATAAGAGGAAGTAGAATTATCAGTCTTTCTTAATATCCCAGGACTTCTAAACTGTCATAAAGTAGCCACAAATTAATGTATTCCTAGAAAATCTAATCCACACAAGAATAAAGGAAAGTCATCACCATGGTCACACTACTCCTACCACTGCACCAAGCAATCTAACATTTGGCAACAGAAGAGCCTAAATCCAACATCCAAGTGTCTAGACACTAGAAGTTTCAAAACAGGGCTACTACATATTTCCAGGTTTGTTTTCTGGGGCAGTGAGAGCCCCAAAAGTAGATCTACCAAAGGCTAAGCAGTGGAAATAGTTTAATGTGTGAAATAAGTATGTCAACAGCTTAAATTGAATTGTCGGTTAATAAAAGATGGTGCAATGAAAGAGAGAGCTAACCAGCAATACTGGACAGCCTCACCCCTTCCGTGCTCGAGTACTTTCAGAAAACTGGTGCCTAAAATGACTTCTGAACCATACATCCTTCATTTCTTTTCTTTATCCTTCCAGATACAGGCCTGAGAGCTTATACAAATCAAAGACCGACTTCATTTCTATTCCAAACTGAAGACATCTTTTCAAGTGCAGGGAAGAACGGGGACAGGGAAATCATGCTACTGCAGTAAGTATGACCAGGACTGAGGCACATGGAATTCAAACAGAAGTAAAGCTTATATATTACACTCGTAAGAGCTGATAAAATTCCCTTGTTTTGCATAGCATATTGCTCTGTTTATATACTTTTTCCTTATAAGCAACTGTAATCACAGAGCCATTCTGTGGAGGAAGGGTCTGAATACTGGGGATGGAAAGTTTACCATGGAATTCCTCCATAGAGCATGCAGGAAAATACTATAGAAAACATCTGTTTATCATGATTAAACCATGTCCAAGTACATCTCACAAGGTTGGCTGAAACAAAACGGGAGGCACATATCTCCATTATTTCAGCTGAACATAAGTAAATAGATAAGATTTATAAATGTACAGAAATGAGACATAAGGTGCCCACAGTTCTAGAAACTAGCTATTCTTTGTCATCCATTCATTTGTCTAACAAAAGGTCCAAAAGGTAACAGATCTCTTTCCAAAATATTTATGAGCAAGAAAATCCACCCACATTTCAAAGCTTTTTTCTTCCTTGAGGCATCTGACACACAACATGAAATGACACTTTGACATATTACAGATCTCTGAATACCATCTGAGACATGTATTTTAGAGTATCCTCTGGAAAGATAACAGTGTGGACTACAACAAAGACAGTTTCCTTTTTCTTATTCCTCAAAGTATGCCTTTATTCTCAATTTTTAATGACAGCTCTCTTTGTTATTCAGATCATTGGTTTCTCCCTCATCTTTCTATTTACCATGGTGGCTATCGTCTTCTCAGAAGAATGCCACTCCTTTTCATTCTCTACTATATAGGACTCCCTCCGCAATATTAAAATGCCCCAGAAGGCTAACTAGTTAAGAGGAAAATGATGTATGATATTCATTTTTTTAGAAAAAAGTCCGTATTAGAAATTTGTCAGGTGATGGGTATCACTAAGCAGAAAGATTGTTTGATTAGCCACTAAATATTACTTCATAAAAACAACAGTTAAATTCATCCCAAAGGCAGGCTGAAGCAAGAACATGCAGCAAGGGCAATAAGACTGTATTTGTTCCAACAGACCTTGTTATTTAATAAATACTTAAGCAACGTTTATCTTTTCTTTCATTTCATGTTTATCATTTCATAAACACATTCTATTCTATTTTGAGGGGAGCAGAAATAAATTTGCTCTTCTAAGTTAATATGTATAAAGACCCACATTTCTAATGTTTTCTTCAAAACTGGATGATACAAAGACTGCTCTTGCAGAATGCAAGGATGGACAAATTCTCTAAGGCTGAAAGTAGTCAAGATGGAAACAATATTAATGACTAGAGGGAAAACGTAGCTTTGTTTTTTGTAATGATCAGTGATGAAGCACCCGGCAATCAAGATATAATTTGAGGATATTCCTAAATACCAGTGATCCTAGAAGTTTTTATAACTTTAAACACTAATGTCTAAAATCCATGGTCTTTCAAATCCTCTTAAGAGTATTCTTTAACTTCATATTAGACTGCGCTATTACAAAGTTCTCAGAGGGAGCCCCTGCCCTTGAGATCAATCCAAAGGTAAAGTTGGTACAAACAAACATCTCTCCCAGTACACGTAACATCCACTACTAATATATGAGGCCATTTCCATGTTTCCACACATTTCTTCCAGGCACAACTGGAGATAATAACTTCAATTCATAAAAAACTCATAGCAACTGACAGAAGGTAACTTTTCCCCCTCCCTTAACTGTCTCAAGTTTCAACAGATAAGATTTGCTAGTAAATAATGTGCAACCTCTGTATGGGCCTCTGTAAACACTTGTCTCACTGGTCCAGTTGAGCTGGACTTTGTGAAACACCCTTTCCTTTTTCTCATGTATTATCTTAAGGGAAGGTTAAGCCTAAAGGGAAGTGGATTTTAGGAGAATGTGAGTATGCATGTGTGTGCACATGTGCACCTATCAAGATAAAGGTCATACACATACTTATGACGAGAAGTTGCTGTTATTACAATTTTATGATTCTTATGTTTTACACACTTCAAACTTGAGACAAGCAATGGGGTATAAAAAGTAAAAATGATTAAATGGAAAATGAAAAACATTTATCAGGAAAAAGAGCAAGGAATAAAAAGTTACAAATACATTGTTTTCATACAATAATAGAAAGTGGATTGCCACTGGAGCAATGACTTTGGATTTGAGGATGTAATACTAGATATTCTGTTAGGAGGAGTTTCTTATTGAATTTGCATTCCTGCATTGTTGGCACTTAGATGTCTAATATACTCACCAGCTAAGATGCTCTGCTGGTGTTACAGATGATTTGAGAAGAAAACATAGACAATGGCAGTAAGACAGAAAAGACTATTAAAAGATTCAAGATTCCTCCAGAGGCAGAAGCAAAAACATCAGCTCCTTTTGTAATTTCACAAAGTGAAACTAGAAAGGGCATTTAAAAAAACCTTCTTAAGAGTCTTAATCAAACTCTAACATTTAACAGCATTAATACTAAGTATGCAAACGTTCATCCTACTGATCATTATAGTATCAAGAACTAATTTTCTTCCTTTTAAGAGCTTATATGTCACATCACACCCCTTGGGCCTTCCAGAGATGTATTTAAATGTCTAACAGGGGGAAAAGAAAAGCATTCCAGACAGCCAGGTGTTACTGATTCACCCATTAAAACTTCAGTTATAAAATATCCCACACAATGGTAAAACATTTCAGTCATTAGACGATCATAAATAGATTAAGATGACATTCTAAATTATTATGACTATATGTGTATAAAATTTACGTTGCTCATCACAATATCCCAGGTGTCTGTAACTGATTATCTGAAGTTAAAGATGAAGTGCCTGTGTTATTTGTTCTAAGAACTTATGGAAAAGAAAGACAAAATCAGAAGCAGCAAATGTAACATCAATCCTTAGACATGAGAGAACTTCAAATTTACTTGTAACAATGTTCATTTACTATTATATCAGTGAAAATGAGATCTTGTTTCCTTTTATTGTAAGCTTTAAGTAGGCCTTAAATGATGAATGTGAAATAATAAAAGAAATCAAAGATTTTTAAACCTTATGTTCCATTAACTCCTGTTTTCCAACTAAAGAAAATATTTAACGAAGAACAACACTGCACATTTCTGTATCACCTTTAATATCAAAAGATACAGAGGAACTTTTCAAATCATATTATTCTCTCTCTTTCTAATGGTATGCTGCCTATTTTCACAAACAAATTAAGTTGCCTATGCAGGTGAAGATAATTTCTGGCCTTGTTTTCTCCTTATCTACACTGTCAAATAAGATTTGAATTTTTTCATTAAAATGTATTTCAATTTTGCTTATTTTGGCTTTGACACATGATCACGTTTCTGTGAGTTAATAAGTTAGGGAGCATCACCAATGTTCTCATAACTGTCAGTGGGCAAGCTCTTAACTCATGGTCAGCTTGAATTTAATCTAGAGCAGAAAAGGGCTAATCTAATTCAAATTACTTCGCATTTACCATGAGCAAAGAGTTTCTATCGGACAGTCACTCTTGTAGAAATGCACAGTAATGTCCTGTGCTAAGAGACACAATTTCACAATTGGATTAAGCCAGTTAAGATGCATCACCATCAAAAAAAGGCTTTCCCGCCTTTCCCACTCACCCCCAAAATGTATTTCCACTCCCTCCCCTGAGCTGGCACTTGTAAATGCATGGCCACACAGCATGTTGGATGACCTTTCTGACCCATCTGAAAGTTGCCAAAGAAAAATAATACATAAATAAGAAGATTAATTTTCCATCATGTCAACAAACTAACCTGACTCATCGTACAGTCATCAGCCAAATACAGGGGGAGAGAAGAGGCCTGTTCCTTTCAATGGCAGCACAGTCTTCAAGCAGCAAACAAGGCAAACTGGTACCAGTGTGAAGGAGGGAAAGGAAAGGGAAGTCACAACGAGGGCCCAGTGGGGCTGGTGCGTGGCGCTCCCATAAACCTCATGCACATCATTTCGGCTCTCAGCATGTCTACTCTCCCTTCCAGCATTTGTCAGTCTTGTCTTTTGAAATCTCAGTCCTTCTGTACAGGACTTCTTGTCACTGTTTGTATATATAGTATTTACATACACTGCATACAAACATACTTTGTAATAGGGCCAGAGTGTATAAAATAAAAAAAATAATAAAAAAAAACAAGCAACTTATCCCTCTGATCTTCCTATTTCCAGGCACAGTTTTTTGCCAGATTTCCACTTTCTCTTCTTTTGTTTAAGTTTAGGAGTGAAATACTGCAAGTTTTGCCACTGTCTCCAATGGGGGCAGATTTCACTCTTCGTGTTTTTAATGCTCTTCGAAGATTAGTTGAATACAAACAATGTTGAATACTGTCACCAAGGGTCATAATTCATGAACAACTCTACAGTAATAAATCAGCCATGGTCAAGGCACCAGCATGCTGCAAATATCTCTGTTTTATGTTTCCAAAAAGGTATTAGTAAATAATGAGTTAAAAATTATGAAATCTAGCCAAACCACATCCTTTTTGGTATAAATATGTCCCAGTTTTCTAGCTACACAACACAAGGCTTTTTATTTACATCAGAGACAGGCATGCAACCAGAAAAATAGCATTGCTTTCTCTGGTGCTTGGGGATGGGAACTGATCCATTCTAGCATGCCTGGTCAAACGTATTAGCTTGCTCTCAAGGAATGTTAGAATGAGGTTGACTTCAAAAGACCGGAAATCTTCACAGCTTTTGCCAAACACTAGCTTTTCCCATCTGGGCCTCAGGTGTTTCTGGGTTCTTATTTCTTATAAGGCTCTGTCATGTTGTTTTAATGTTTTCCTCACTGTGATGCACCAGGTTGAGGTTGCTTCAGAGAGGACAAGTCTGACTTTGTTAGCAGTCTAAAGACCACCTGAACACATTATTTAAAAAAAAAAAAAAATTCAAAAGTAAAATAATTTCAAACAAATCTTATAATTAGCTTTAAAATTAAAATAAAAGAGTTACCAATCTGTGGAGTTCAAAAAGAATTTTTCACAGGTAAGTTAAGTTTTTATTAGGCCTATCTTACAGCTGAAGAAATTGAAGCACAAGTGACAGGATTTGCCAAATGTAGTAGTTTTTAAAACTCAAAGTTATATTGAAGCCATATTATTACAGACTGTTTTGCAAATTGTGTTTATATTAATGCTCAGCAATAAGATCTTGGAAAAATGTATTTTGTCAGCTGTGATATTGTGCTTGCTTGAAGTATTTTATCTGCAACATTCTGACTTTAGGCTGCTGACAGAGAACAACACTTTAGGCATGGCCCTTTAAAAACTACACAAGCAAATAATTCAGAGATGCAAATTAGGGCAATCACCAGAAAAAGGTGCAAGCAAATCATCATAAGCTCTTGGCCGCACTGTGTGGCAAACATATTAATAATAAAACCAAAATGTATGAGTCAGACCAGGTAATAGAGAGAGAGAGTCTTCACTGCAGAGGTGTCAGATGTTCTGGAGGAATTTGAGGTGCCTACCTAACACTAGCAGAAGTCGAGCATTCCTCTGCCTTTCTCTAGCTCCATCCAGTATAGCATCATTTACATTAGCTCTTTAAACCCTTGCAGCACATTCTGGTATACTGGCTTCCCCCAGGAAAAGTAACCGTGGGGACTTGGAGGGAGCAGAGAGCAGGAGAGTTGATAGTTCGCTTTGGTTGCAAAAGGCATTTTGCAATATACAGCCTCATCTTTTAAAACCAGGGAAATGCCTTTTCCCACCTTTCACCCATGGACTACAAGGAAAAGACAGAATCTGGTATATAGCACCTGATCAAAAAATAGCAGTGGTGATAACTTGCCCATCTTTTTCCTTATGCAACTGCTTTTATCCACAGCTTAAATGAACAGTTTATTACAAATATTATTTTGCCAACTATCCTGCTGTATTTAGAAGAAATTTATCATCATTTGGGGTGCAATGGATTAGTATCTCTGTCACTGCATATATAAAACAGGTACCTATCTAACTGGGATACCATAAGGTTTTATTTTCTCAAATTTTCACATTGTGGTTAAAATCTTTGGATAAAAACCATCATGTGGTTTATCCAAAATCCACATAAGGCAATATGAGCTTTATCTTCTAATTCAAAGAATTTTGGCTAAAACCCCACATTCTTTCAAAATCTTATCACTAGCATGTGAAAAAGTAAGTATTCTATCAACATCGTCTTCCACTATTATTTCACAAATCATATGTTTTATTTCTTATGGAATAGAGGCTTTAATTATGACATATCTATCTAACACTTGTGCAGTTTCCAGTAAATAATTTACTGCCTAAAATTTTTAACTTGGAAATTCAGTTGAAAAATTTTGAAAAAAAGATGCAAAGTAATGAAAAGTTCCTTTTAAGTCACTTTCTTCTTTATGCTTAGTCTCTGATGAACACTCCTAGAGGCTGTGACAAAGACATCTCAATTTCTATCATTACAATAGTTAACTCCAAGCAGACTTCCTGTGATGAGAAACGGGCATGAGAGAATGACATAAAAACAATATGCCTATTTGAGTTATATTTTTGATGGTTTAGATTTATAAATCTAAGCATTAGTAAAAGCATACATTAACCACTCAAGTGCCTTATATGGTTTTAGCACTGACGGATTATAAAGAAATTTCAACAATAATACCCTCCTGAAATTCAGTCTTTTCCTGCTATTTGATCCTGTAATGGGATTATTGTTTTTATTTGCAGCACTGAAATTTATTTCAAAGAATGTGATGCATAAGTAAAAGATTTCAATTTCATTGCAGATCCTGCATTATGAAAAACTTCTCTTCATCAGCTCTCTCAATACAGAAGGAACGTTGACCTGCTGACTGCAGATGATGAGAGCCTTTGGGGAGAACAGATGGGAGCCGAGGAGCTGCTCACAGCCCCGCAGGAGATGTCTGGCATATCGAGAAACCAGGCCTTCCACTCTAACAGCAAATGGAGAAAGAGTTTGGAATGATAACTCCATGGCTTACTCTACTTTTCTCCTTTTAATGCCTGCACCAAGATGAAAGTCTCTTTGTAGCAACAGCTGAAACCATTCAGTTTTATTGGGGACTTCATGTTGGACTCCAACCTGATCCAACCCAAGTCAAAAGAGCAATAAGCCTATCCATCTAAGCCAAGGGTATCATAAGCATTTGTGATTTTGTTTTTGAAGCACTCAGCGCCACAAATCATGGTTTAATATGATGCAAACAGCTTTGCTGCAATATTTAGCAGGACCTGCTATAAAGCATAGCAAAGATGTCTCTGATAGTGCCAATATCTATTCAACCCCAAAGCAAGTTGATATTACTAGAATTAATCTTGTTTTTACTACATACAAAGAAAAGAAATCTAAAAATTGTTAGATATAAAATAAAGAGTGTATTTAAACGGTTTCTGTCACTTTTCTGTATTTTAACCATTGTATTTAAATTGTAAGCATCTTTGTGGGATTAGAAATTGCCAAAAAGTGTGCTTGACTTTGAATGTTAACAAATCAAGAACACAATCAGCCAGGATGAGCCAAGAAAAGTTACTCTGAAATGCTTCTAAGCTTTTCTTTTTTTTTTCTTTTTTTTTCTTTTTTTTTTTTTTTAATAAGGGAGCATATAAGACAAGAACATCATTAGTGACTTCAGTCTGTGGCCTTCTAACCAAGAAAGGACTTGTGAAGGTGAATGGTTTGCAGACGAAGGGGATATAAAAGAGACAAAACCAGGATAAAAATTAAATAAAAAGTAGCTGTCTTAAACTGTAATTGCACTCCTCTGCTGAGCATGCTTTCAGATATATAAATGTGATTTACCATCAGCTTGCAACTACAAATCAGGTCTTAAGAAACACTTGTGCTATGAAATTGTTTAATCTCATCAAGCTCTGCTTTCACAGCAAGCCATAAATCACAAAGTCTTTGTTATCATAGACCTCCATGAGCGCCTCTCAGGCAGGCAATGGATCGTGGGTATATATAATCCTGACTGCACAAACAGTGGGGTCGTCGCAGGCTGAAATACTTTCATAATAGCCACTGTGCAGCTGGTGGAACACAAGCCTATGATGGATATCTCATTTCCTACAGTCGGCATCTATTTCGAGCAAATTATTACCACATAAATTTCTTGTCAACAGAAACGGCCAATTAATTAAGTTAAAAATTTACTCGTGATCACATCTACAAACCAAATAGAACTGCAAGGCAATTTTACAGTTACTGAATATACTGCAGGTCAGTTTAATGAATAATTTTTAACTTTGTCATAAACTCAAAGACAGGCTAATATCTTGAGGAACCTGACTGGAGAGCAGCTGCCAACAGATTTACAAGAAATATATTTATGCAGATTTTGATTGCTGACATCTGGGGACAGAAATAAACTTCATACAACTACAGAGGCTTCACAGGAATATGAAATTTTCCTCCTGAAAAATATGCAAGTTTTTCTCTAAAATACTATTTAAACATGAACAGTGCTTAAAAGGATACAGAATTGTTCTCAGGGAAAAAAATGGCTCATTATCAAAGCTGAGAACTAGAGTAAGTAAAACACTGTCGATTAGGCTTGCTTTTAAAATTACCTTATTTCCAAGCTTCTAAAAGCACACTTTGCACAAACATTTATCACACACACAAAATAATATACCAGGTAGTCATAATTAGTGGGTGGAGATAATTGGGCATTTTCTCATCCCTTAACAATGAATAAAAGTTATTCTTTCCAGAGTGTCTTCACATCACTTCACGCATTTCCAGCAGTGCAGTGGAAGAGAAAATTTAGAACTATGTCCTCCATACAAATCAAAGTGGGCAGATTGACAGAGGCATGAATACAGCTCCTGACTTTGGGTTATTATAGACATAAAACTGGTCTGCATGAGAACATGCACATTTGTAAGTACTTCATAATTTTTATTTCAACCTTCTTTCACCCTCTTCCCCCTTCCCCCATTCACATCCATTCCTGAAGTAAAAGCAAATATATCCCAGTCATAGCTAACTATGAGATGAAATAGCCTTTTCCAAGATAAAAATTAAAGTATTGATTAAAATATACAGTGTCTTTTACCTCTAAGTAGATGGTTCAAATTTATCAGAGGTAAGCAGTGATCACAAGTAACAGCATGGGGAAAATGGTTTGACAGTGGTTGTGATGTGAATTTTTTTTGTTTTAATTTGTATTCATTTCTGTTGGTCTATCTTCATTAAAATACAGACATAAATATTATATCTTTTATTCAAAAATAACAAATCAGCTCTAGAAATCTTTGAGAGGAGTTAATAGTGTAATCAATGCAGAAAAAGCAGAAATTTCTCATCATACTAATCCATGCAGGGAAAAACACTGAAGGAAGAGGAGCCAAATACAGTAATTAATCTGCAAAAGCAGTTCCCCACTGTGTGTAAATACGTGGGCCTTGTAGAATACCTTGAAGTTAGAGCAGACCGGTTCAAGAAGCAAGCCCCACTGTTCAGAATTCCTGGAAAAAAAATTACTTTCTTAATTATGCCAAGGGAACTCTAACTTTAAAACCTACACTAATTGTACCTGTGACAGAATGAGAAATCATGGGAGAAAGTATGTGAAAGAGGTTGATCATTCAAGGTGGATATCAAAACTATTTGGGGAGACTGGAGGTTGAAGAACCCTTTCCAGGGTATTCAGAAACTGAAGAAGTACTCAAGACTCCAGCTCACAATGACATACAAAGTATGCCATGGACCATCCTACAATACTTTAAACATGTTGGTTAATTTGAGAAGTTTAATGCAAAAAAAACTGTAGGGTGTATTCTAGGAGCAAAACAGGAATGACTTATAGGAGTAAGATATACATTCAAAAGAAAAGTCCACTATTTTCTGGATTAGCTATGGATTAAGGATGTCCTGAATGCTGAAGTATACAAAGTACACAACAGTCCAACTACAGTAAACATTCACCACCCACCCAATCAAATAGATTGCAAAAATTATTACTAAAGGCTGTACTTTGTTCCTCTCCCATCCCCTCCACAAGACACATACAATAAAGGATATACTACTGGTTATTTTTCTTATCTACCTATCACCACCTGTATCTTGTCATTCACTGTTATCTCATTTGGCTTCAGGCAGCAAGCTTCTGTCTTCCCCTGGTCTTTACTTACCACCAAATAAGCCATTGGTGAAATAAGAGATGAAGTTTTCTCATCAGACCATGTCCTCTTTGTCCAGCATGACAGACAACATGTTTGTTTGATGCTCATTGTATGTTGCAAAGTTGCATTACTTCAAGGTGCGACAAGCAACAGTGCAGAAGGCTTATTGCCTTAGCTGCAGCTCTCTGGATAACATGGGACGCTTTGGAGGGAAGGATACTGCTCCTGCCATGGGCAGCCCAGCTCATTCAAGAAGGCATAGCTGAGTAAGTTTCTGGCTAGAGCTGAAGAAGGTGGCAAAATTCAGCAACTGGGGAATCTGCCACAGAAAAATAGACTGGGAGATCACTGAGGAGAGTGGCCTGGCCTTGGAGCTGATGTAAAGAAAGTTTTTTCCCCCTCCCAGGTATCCCCAGGAGAAGGGTATGGAATTGCTACAGTCTGGAAAGCCAACAAGCTGTGACAAGGAACAAGCCTGAAAGAGAAGACCTGCTCCAAAGAATGCAGGGGGAAGAGGGAGAAATATGTAGACAAAATTCATTTTATTTGGTTTGCTTCCTGAGTTTATTCATTCTGCATTCCTTGTTCTAACTTATGATCTGATAAAACCATGTGACTCTTAAATGGATGAGTGTTTTTTTCAGGGGACACTCTGGTGGAGTTAAGGTCCAATCACACCCAGGGAACAAGATGTCATGGTGCACAATGTAAGCAAAGATGGAACGTCTTTTATGGCAGAATTGTCCAAAATCAATTTCCACATCCTCCAGAGAGCACAGTCACAAAGGAGCAGTGCCATTCACCCATACCTGCACAGGTCCAGCAGGCAGACAGCCCATACTGCACAGCTCTTTCTTCCTGTTTGAACTAAAAGCTGAAGTCAAACTACGACTTTTTCTGCATTGTTGGTTTTTTTGGGCTTTGTGTTTTCATAATGTTACACAGCTACGCTCTTAACCTTAACCGGAGGTCTAACGGTTCTGATCAAAGACAATGTGTGGAGGGTGGGAAGTCAAAAGGACAGTTGTTTTCATTTTAAGGGCTGTTGTTTTCATTTTCTTTTGAAGAAGAGTCAGCTTGGTTTATTTTAGACCTTTTCCTGTGAGTTACCCCAGTCTGACATGAATTGTGAACTCTTCTAATGACTGATTCAAGGCATATTTTTTCTTTCTGAAAACAAAACAAAACAAAAAAAAACAAAGAACCCAGGAGATAGATGGCTTATGGTGTTTGGAACAATCATTAAATAGTATACAGAGGAAAAAATTTCAAAGTATTTTCCGTTGAGCCAAGAATAGTATAAAAGTAGTAAAACACTTAAATATTCCTCACCTCTATTTCTAAAGCAGAGAGATATTCATTTAAAAAAAGTAAGACTTCAGTACATGCTTAAAAAGAAGCAGACTAGCACCTTTCAGAACTTGCATTTCTGAAACTAGTTATGAAAGCTTTTCAAGAATATTATCTGAATATTCTCAATTTTCTAGAAATGGTTGCAAAAGAACACAGGGCAAGTTTTACTTTACATCTATCAGATAATCAGGTATTGCTGTGTTAAGGACATTTTTTACACTTCTCTTATCCAGACAACAGTGAACTTTTCAGTAATAAAACTATTCAAGCAAAAAAGCTGCAAAACTTCAGAAAGATATTTTCAGTGGAAAAAGAACTCTTGAAATTTGAAAACAACATTTTCATGAAAAAATACTTTAATTAATTCTGAGTGATTGCTTTGAAAAATCTTATACTTGCTAAAAGAATGGGTGTGCATAATTAAGAAGTTTTGTATCAAAACAATGGTGAATGGGCAACAAATACCATGCTCCAGTATCAAGAAAAAGAAAACATTTCAGACTAAAGCTTACAAATTCTTCAGGCTTCTTTTCATTCTCCATTCAAACTGGCTACCTTATAATGTCTAATATTAAAGTACTTCTGTGCACTTTCTGTGCAACGGATGAGCTTCCCCCCAGTCCTCCCCCATCACTTGAAACTTGACACAATGTTACTCCGTAGTCAGCAGGCTTTGAGTATCCCAAGAGACAATGAGCACCCACTGTTGTGACAGATGTTTTTGGCATTCAGGATTTCTGAAAGGATTTATGAAATCCTTACAGAAAATCTGGAAAAAAAAATGCTCAGGGGAAGGATGCAGAATTCTGTGTATTCAATAATTGCTACAATTAAATTGATTTACTAAATACTTTAGAGGAGAAGTTTAATTTGGAGAAGACTTCATAGATTGTAAAAAAATGTTTTTTATTAAGTCCTCTCTTTGGGAAGGGGAAAAGAAAGCAACTTTTCATATTCTGCGTTATACTTGTGGGATACTTTTACTTGCCAGAATGGGTGTATAGCTTGGCTTAAAAATATTTTTCCAAAATAACAATTTGGCTGAAATTTTATTAAACTATTTGGTGTTTTCCCCTCATGCTATAGCCACGAGAGCCATCAAAAACAACTGTACTTCCCAAACCACAATACCAATTTCAAATTATATTAACTGATTTTCTACCAGTGACACTGTTTTTCCCATAGTAAATAGAAAATTTCAAGAAAGAGAAGTATAAGAATATCAACAACATCCAATCCCTTCCCACCGCTTTGAAGGTAAGAAAAAACTGAAATGACCAAAAAATGAAGGAAGGTCTACATACTCACTTGTAATGATGCCATATGCAAGTTCATTCAAAATGATAAAAGCATTAAATTCTATTTTGCAGTTTTTAATTCATATCTATACAATAGCAAAGCACCAGAACTTTGACTTGCAGTCCTTATTCCTAAAGTGAAAGGTGACAACAGAGAATTTATACTGATAAAGTTCTTGATAAAGTCAGCTGCAGAATTTGAATCTTACTTCAAATATGTATCTTCAGCTAATCTTCATCCTCTCCCTTTTTAGTAACCAGTTTTCTATAATACCTAGTATAATCTTCTTGGGTTAAAACAAACCCATTTGCTGCTAAAAATACTGCAATATATGCACCAGGGAGATCATGAATTATAGACACATTTTTACATACCCAAAGCCAGCGCCAAAACACTGGCCCGTGGATATTTAAATATATATATACACACACACACATATATATGTACATATACACACACACACACATATATATCAAACACTCACTTTTTTTCCAATTCCCCAGAGCAGCTGCCATAGAAAAAAATTAAATATTGACTAATGTGACAACACGAAGATGTGCACTTAAATATGCGAGGTAATTTTCTGG
The DNA here is from genome assembly GCF_036417845.1 of Apteryx mantelli. Classification (NCBI taxonomy): domain Eukaryota; kingdom Metazoa; phylum Chordata; class Aves; order Apterygiformes; family Apterygidae; genus Apteryx; species Apteryx mantelli. The sequence continues at coordinate 18,826,242 of NC_089984.1, forward strand.
CCTATATTTTTATTCTTGATCACAACTAGGTGGTTTCACTGAATAAGCATAACTAATTTTGTCCATTGTAAGTCAACAGAAAGAGGAATGAGGAACAAGAAACATGGCCTTATTTTTATGTAGGGTTTTGGCTCCTTCCTTGTGAGTTGAAAATATATTCATTCTGGATACTATAGAATCATTAATTTCTTTTCAGGTTGTGGTAATATTATCATAGCATAATTAAAACTAAAGTAACATTAATTACAGAATAAACTGGATAAAATCATTAAAGAGCCAACTCCTTTTCTGTTCTGAACCTGATTTTTATTTTTTATGAAACACTCATATGATGAGATCATATGATTATCATCACTGTGTACTAAGACTGTGAGATCACCTACAAGTCCCAGCAAAATTTCCATGTCCTTACTAGGTCACCATTATACACAGAGAGAAGAAAGACAGTGTCTGCTCCAAAGAGCTGACAAGCTACATCACCATTCTCCTCACAGAAATCCATCCATGCAGGAATCACCAGATTAAAATATACGATAATGCACAACACAACAGCCACTTAGTGATGATACTGAAAACAGGAATACAGAGGTCAAAGTCCTGGCAGAAAACAGGATAAACACAGAATGAGAAACCATTATGTAATCTGTTTGTGGATGGGGTTACTGAAGATCTCTTAAGATATTATTAGTGTTCTAATGTCTTACACAAAATTTGCCAGCAATTAATTGGAAATAATGTAAGTAATGCCCATCTTTACAAAGACTCAAAAGAATCAGTTGATCGAAATGGCCACATACTTATTTCTATACTGTAACCATGCAACTGCTTTCCATTGGAAAACGCTATTAGGAGGTAAAGTAACGTAATGCAAAACATCATTTCTGGAGATGTTGTGAACAGAACAGTCTTGTTTTGATTAATTATTCAGTTTGGTAAAGTTACAGCTTGTTTAAAGGAGCATAAGCAATCTTTCAGAATGCTTCACTTGCTTCTTTATACATAAGAATAATTCATTCCAGGTGTAAATTTACTTAATTAAGAAGCAGTACCCAATCTTTCTCCATTTGACTGGATATATTTAAACCCCCAAAACAAATTACACAGATCAAAAATTGGAATTATATTTTTAAATTACCAGATCTACACTGCGCTCTGACACACAACTGTGCAAACTAAACAAAGAAAAAGAAGTGGAAATTACCACACAGCAATTCCTCTCACTACTGAAACTAATACAGAAGCAATACTTTAGACAGTTTATGTAATTTGCACTGCATTAATAATTAGATATATTCATTTTCTTTCCCTAGTACTCACTCGTGCTGTTTTGTGGTATTCTTTCCTTGCCGCAGGCCCCCTTCCCTTTTCTTCCGAACCAGTAAGAAGGACAGGCACCAGGGCTGGGGACGGCTGACACATTGCATGAGGGCGTCCCCACAGGCAGCACAACTGGGTTCTGCCAGGACGGCAGGAATATTTCCCCAAAAGTAGTCAAGAACACAGCGACTGGGCTGTGCAAAGACGGGTCAGCCTCAACTTTTGTGTCTTTTCGAAAAACGTCTTTTGGTACCTTCCCTCTCTGAGGCCCTGCAAAGTGACTCCTCGGGAAACGTGCGGAGGAACCAGACTGTGGAGCGCTACGTGTTTTCCAGGAGCCCGACAGAGCTCAGGGTAACAGGTCTCACAGCAGACACAGGAGGAGGAGATTGGGGCAGGTATAAAACCATAAGGACATTCAACATAGTCTTGTCCCTGTTCACTAGCATTTGAGTATACTTAAATTCTGCATCCTCCTTGGAAAGTTAAGTGTTTGCAATACATCCTACTATTGATTATTATGAATGATACTGTTTGCTGATTAACTCTAACAAAATATTGTCTGAACAATTTATTTTTCTGCATTTGACAGATTGTTAAAATGCAATTCTAAACAACTAATTAGCCATGTGTAATACTCTTTCAAAATTTATAACTAGGATTGATAAAGTATATATGACAACCATTAAAATGCAGACGAGTAACGAGAAATCTAAAGATTTCTTCAGGTTCTACTTGAAAAACCACCATCATAGACGGTAAATTGAAAAATACTAGAAATCCAGGGCTGCTATATAAATACCACATTAATTTTGAAGCTTGTAGATTAATCTATGAATTTGAATCAATAGTCTAACCAAAGCAAGACATTTTAAGAAGCTGTCATTTTGCACATTACTGCATGTGTATTTCTACATTTTCATCATGGTACATATTGAGGAAGCAACCACACACAAATTATTTAATAACTATGTTTGGAAAAAATTGCAATTAATTTTTTTCCCAGGAAGAAGATCCTAGTACAGAAACAAAATCATTGGGGGGAGGAGTAGATGGAACTAAAATGTTCTTCTAAATAACTTAAGCAATAGTGGGGTTTGCTTGTTTATTTAATTTGAGTGATCTGAGCCACGAGAAGCCTTCTGTAGTTATGGACAGAGATAAGAGAGTAATCCTAATATATAGAGAAAAGGCAGTGTTCCCTTAAAAACTTATTGCTTACTGTGTTTGCTTATTCTCTGTGTGTTAAAGATGCTACCTATAAATAATTTTAGATAGTACTGTTGGAACATTTAATTAATTATATTAATTATATTATTTATTAATCTTATTTCATTTTTAACGTTACCAGATTTTAAAATATTACTTATCAATATAATGTTATGTTTGCAGGTCAACCTATAATTAAAACAAGGAAAATGAACTGTGAACAAATCTAAAGTTGAAATATTAGGCTTTCATTAATACACTTTTTCTGCCATCTTCTCCTAGTATTATATCCAAGTCATTAAGAAATATGCACCTAGAAGGATTTGTAAAAGGATTATGCAAATTAATATGGCCTACTTAACACTTGATTTACTTTGTCACAATTATGCATGCTAGTAATTACCCTATATGACAGCCTTATACACCTGAACAAGGACAATTCACAAATACAGGGAAACAAGCTAAAAGAAGACATGGAAAATATGGTCAAGACTGACTTGCAGTCCTCTTGTAAGTATACTTTGCAGCTGCTTTAAACAGATTTAAGATAAACCAACTTTCTATAATCATTACTCAGAATAGCACTGTGTTCAGGGTCATTTCTCTCTCCCTCTCCACATAGAATAATATGCTCATACAGAAGTACTTAGAGTGCCACATTTAAGGATAAATTGAAACTTACACTTAAAATAATTATCTAGCTTTAAATCTACAGGTCCAGCATCACTATCTTGTTTGTCAATTTTCTTCACTTGAAGACTCTCCTAACATGTTTCATAATTAAATTCTCTGAAATATTGTGGGAGGGGTTATATCCTACTGAAGAAAAATATCACACTAAACAAATTCCCAAAACAGAATATACTTTACTATTAAATTATACTTGAAGACTGAATTGCACAAACGTTAACAATTTAGGATAAAATATATCACAAGAACACCAGGATATCTCTAAAAAATAATCATTAATAAACAAAGGAAAGTCAGAGATTAAATATAAGCTTAACAGTAACCAAAATATTGTAAAGCATGAAAATGCAAACTTTAATTCTCATCTATTTTGATGCACTGAATTTGCTATATTGCTATAGTTTGCTATTAGTCACTATGTGACTAATGAAAAAAAAGGGAGAATTATTATCCAGCCTACTTGGTCAGGGAGAATGAAACCAAAACCAGAAAGAAAATTTCAAAATCCAATTAAACAAGCACTATTAATTATGCTGTGTTGAAGTCATTCCCCTAACTACTTCAAGTCCACACTGGACTACCTCTGAACAATATCCTTTCTCCCATCTCCTTGGAATTCAGTAGTAAGAGGAATAAATTGTTACCTGGCAATGGAAATACTGCCCAGGCTTTTTGACCCAGCCAGGTCTACTACTCAGCTTTTAGCTATTTTAAAGATTGTTTTAGAATGCAGCCTCTTCCTTTGCTGGAGCAGAATTCATTTACTAAGTTTTGACAAAACCTGAAGAGGGGTAAGCAATAAAACCTGTAGTTACTAGCCAAAAATAAACGGAAATAAGCATGATGCAGTATCTAAACACAATACTAATTACATATGTGTTGCGATGGGAGGAAATGGGGCACTGAAACAAATAACCAGGCTTCGAGTCATGAACTCAGAGATTTCTCTGATGCAACAGAGTTTTAAGGACGCTTTGCTGATTTACTCTGTGACAGGTTGACATTCTTGTAAGCATAATGCTCAAAAGCTCATTTCAGCAGCTTTAAGCAGCATGGCACTTTTTTCCTGATTTATGGCTCTTTTATGGTAGTTGGAGATGGACACAGTCAATGTGTCCATAGTTTGAAATGAAGTTAAGCGATGTCCTTGATGCAGACCCAGTACCAAAAATGAAAACTATTAAAAAATTGAAAATAATTAAATACACCTTGATAATTTAACCCAGGGGAAAGAAAGGGCAAAGGAAAAAGATGATTCATAGTGCAAGCAAGGATTACACTCCTTGGTAAGTTCAAGAACTGTACTGAACACAATGGTTAAGTTTTCAGAGGTATACAAAAGACACCAGGCAAATTAAAGCTACTAAAAGATTGGCTCACAAAAAGCATTACAGCAGATGCATCATATTGAAGTTATACATATGCCTTGGGTGTTCTTTTTGTTTGTTTTTTTTTTTAAACCACACTAAATTTTCATTTTCTCTCTCCACTGCTCCAGAAAAGAACAGTTAGATCAGGACACAAGATTTCAAATTCAGAGCAGTCAACTTCTTAAAATTGCTATATATAAATTAATGGCTTTTGAATGAAATAATTCATGGAAGGGCCATGGAAGAGATCAAACTAGCCAAAAATAGTTGTAGTGTGCTTGTTTAGTTTACTTATCTGTTTTTCCTCGAGAATTTAATAAACAAATATCAAAAAAGCTTGCATTAGAACTACGAGCTGGTGGAGCTGTCATTGAAAGTTACCAGGTATCAGTCAGTGAATCCATTTAAACCAAAAGGATTAAAATATTGTAAGAGTCACAGTTAAAGTGCCATTAAAGAAACTAGTGGTTGTTTAATCCATTACTTGTGAACCTATTAAATATTTTTCTGATTCAAAACATTCCTAGTATAAATACATTTATCAGAGACAGGAAAGTGTTTCAGTCAGAAAAAAATCACAAGCTCCACATGAAAGCTATGAAAGTTGAGAAGTGTGCAACAGCCCGAAGTGACTTAAGGGATAACTGTCACTAGAATTAATATGGTTTGAATGCTTAAAAATTGCAACAGATTCCCTTACTTTTTGAAGGGTGTCTGATTCCTGCTGTGAAAGCTTAATGTCTTTCCATTTGATGGAGAGTTGTGACTGTTGCAGCATGCAGTCAGCTAATGCTTGTTTAATGGATTGGAATGGTCAACAAAGAGCCTCAGAAAAACAAGCACAGAAGGTTAAGTTAGGAGTAAGGTATCTCCTCTTCTGTTGGTATGTTGTCAATGGCACCCCTCAGAAAGAATGGCGAAGGGTAATGAGATGAGAACTTTTAAATACATGATTTACAGAAAATAAAGTAAAATACAATGCAGAAAAAACTCAGAGGGCATCCAGGCCCACAAACAGAGAGGCACAGCTGGAGTTCCCAGCTCAAAATTTCTATTTCATTTGTATAACTGCTGTCTGGGTTCATCTTAAATGTTAAGGAAAGAAAAAAAAAAAATCTAAGCTGGTAGAAATGACTGCATATAGGGCATTTCTCAAGCTTTCTTATGTAGCTAGCATTAAGCTTCAAGAAGAATTCTTGAGAAAACCTCACCTGAAGGTACCTATCTTGACTAACGTATCATACACTGACTTTCTAGCAAGACTGTCTCGTGCAACAACAAAACGAAGCACAGCAAGACATCAACTATTTCATTACATGATATGTTAGATCTAGGAGGATTCCATGCAGTACCAAACTAAAAAGAACACAGGTTTTCTCCCCCCCACATATCTTTCCTGGAATCTGTTTATCTTCAACACTTTCATTACTAAAGGATGTAGCCACTGCAGCTTTCAAACATCTCATGATGTTCCTGGAAAGACAGGGCAGCATCTAATAACATTGTGTGTCTCTTTAAAGCTGTATTTGTTTATTAATTTACTTAACTAAGAGGAAAAAATTTGTTGGAAAATATATTCAAGAATTCTGGGTGAATTAATAGAACTATTTTGTCTGAAAGAACAAATTGCAACAGATCCCAGAGAAAAAGGATGATGCTAGAGTCAGTAAAAAATGGTGGCAATTCTCCTTTTCTGCTTTAGAAAAAAATCAGTGGAAAGACCTTGCAGCCATGGTGATACAGGTTCTAACTACAAACTGAATTTATCCTTTTTCCTCTCTCTGTTAGAGTGACTAAAGTTTGTTATAAGTGACAAGTCAACAGAAGGGAGTAATACAATACCTGACACAACACCCCATTGCGTTCGCATTGGGTCAGAAGCAAAAAATCCATTTTCTTTTTGTTTTGTGACCGAAAAATAAATTATTACTTTTGAATGAGAGAGTAAAGGCCCATTTTATTTCTCATTTTAATGCATTTTCTCTTTAATGAAGTGATTCTTAACTGTACACACAGGAAAGAAATTTTCTGCGTATTCTAACAAATTCTAAAGCATGGCCATTCAGTATGGTGCATTCACTATCCAGACACCACTCTGAGCATGTATTATAGAGGTACAGAAAATACAACACAGTCCTTCATCTCTCAGTTACTCCAAGACCAACAATGGCCTTCAGCAGCAATTGTTTCACCCTACACACGCTGTTACATTGTGCTGCTTACCATCATAGACATAGCCTATAGTATGTTAACTTCGTTACTGGAAGAGAAACTCAGCCATTCTGTGATACACACTTTGATGTTTTTCAAAGAGAACAATCAGTGGAAATTGCTCTCCTTTTAACACTTCATGACCAAACGTTTATAAAAGTCAACTTCCTTCCACACAGACAGCAATATGAAAAAATCAAAACCAAGTTTCTCTTGTCCTTCTTTCTTTAAGTAACTGAGTAAAGATCACTATAAAATGAACTTAATAGGGCAAACTTCTGAAGCTAACCTTGGCAGGAATACAGTTTTCATTTACAGTCTGAGATTAATAGCTAAGCAATAAAATTACAAAGATAGGAGCTTGTTGGCCTTCCAACTTTTAAGACTTTTAGTGGGATAGATTAAAAAAAGAAACGAGAAGAGAAGAAAGACAACCTAAATTTTAAAAATCTGTCTTGGCAAAGCTTGAAGGTTTTTTTGTTTTGTTTTGCTTTGTTTGTTTGTTTGTTTTTTTGGGGGGGGGTTCTCCCTAATCTTGTGATATAATCAAACCAAAGAAAAACAATGTGATCAATGAATCTCTGTACTCAGCAACATACCCAAAACATGCATCGTGTATTCACAACAGAGAGCAAGAAAAATCCAAACCTCAAGTCAGATTTCACTGCCTGAATTAGAAGAAAAGGGCTCTGATCAAACCCACAATTTACATCTGAATTTACCAATTAAGTTTTGATAAGAATGAAAAGATCGGGCAGGGAGGGTATCTGCTCAAATGCAAGCAAGATAGCTTACAGAGAGCTGTTTTGGCAAAATTCCCATTTCTGTAGAACATCATCACACACATCACTGGGACTTTCACATCTGATCTCAAAGCAAGTTTATATCTAATCTGATAACTATTTATATAGGTCATCTCAATTGTTGATATATCCAAAATTATGAATTTGCAACACACACAGGAGAAGCTCTCTTTGGAACTGTTTAGTGAAACAAAGTGTCTTACAAGGAACAGTAAAACAGATTCCTATGGAAAAAATAGTAATTGTTTGAGGCAGTAGATTTAGAAAGGAGAAAATTTCTGGAACTAAAGAAGGCTAGAAGAACCACCAAGCTACCTTTCACCTGACCCCTTTTCCACCACTCTCACTGATCATTAAAAATTAACATACCATTCTTGTTGGTTTTGAGGCACAGTTCCAAGATCAAGTGGCTACCTGAGATTCCAAGAACACAGGCTCAGAAGACAATGTTCCTTTACCTCTCTGAAAGAAAGTGATTTTGCATATAACTTCATAATTAACCTACCTGAACTATGAATAGATTAACAGAATTCATACCAAAAGCATAATGGCTCTGCCTAATAATGATAAACCATATTCCTGATCTAATAGTTTGGAGAGAGATAAAAGAAATCATTGATACCCAGACAACATACCTAGCAAAAGAGAGTGACGGATACAGATAAAAGAACTCATGAGAGACTAAGATATTTTAATAATATCTAATAAAAAGTTTGTCCGGTAGAGCCAAGTATCAAACCTGCATCTTCTTTTCCAAAGTCTAGTACCTTAACCATCTTTTTTCCTGGTGGCGTGCAGCCAAAAGGATGAAATCAGTGATGTGACCCAGATGAACTGGTACCCAGAGTTTTACTGAGCTTTACATGACACGTTTTCTTTACTTTAACTCAGTATGGTTTAAATCCAGTCTTTTTGTTTTAGTAAATTCAGTACATTTCAATCTGTTATATTTTTATTTGATTCAATACATGACATTGCTATGTTTTATTCAGTTTAGTATACTTTCTAATCAATTCTGTTATCTGCTTTATTCAATTCATTACAATATCTTATTACACTATGTTTTATTTCAGCATGAGTTATATCAATTTCTCTATAAGTTACATTAAGCTCTCAGCATGTTGTATCCAATTCTTCATCTGTTACATCCATTTGTCACGTGTTCAGGTACACATCATGTCTGCTTTGATATGCTTTTACATCCTGCTTCTAATTTTTTTTAAAGCATGTGTGGTATTAATGTGATTGGTTTTTCATCTGCTCCTGCATTAGTTTTCCATAAGCTAATCCATATTTAGAGAACAGTGAGGTAAAATACAATGTGCTTAGTATTAATAAGCATGTATGCATACAATTTAGTCTTTAACATTATAAAGAATGATTCCTAGAAGACACCATAGCGTGCTGTTGAATTCATTTGAAGTGTGTCTGAATTTCCAAATGTCATATTTCAGCAAGAGTTAAAACTATAGCATTTCTTTTTAAAGCATAACAGACTAGTATATATTTTATTTTGCCTTCATATTTTCTAGGCTTTGCTCCTTCATGAATTTAAAGAATAGAAGAATTGCATTTTGTAAGGAACTAAAATTGCAAATTCCAAGCATTTGAAGAATATAACTCAACCCCTGCAAGTTAGAATGTATGATTTTGAAGCACAGTCCTATGATTTCTAGCCCTGAGATCTTAAATACTAATCAAATGTAGATTCTTTCTCTTTTGGTACACTACTTGTGAGTTTTGGGGGAGCAATTGAGTTACGTTTTTACTTTGGGGGGAGAGGGCTGGACACATAAGAAGTGGAAACTTTTAAAAAGCACTTACGATTCTAATAAAAATTGACTCCAGGAAATAATGCTATAAGAAATTATTAACTATCACAATGATTATGATAAAAACTGTGTTGTTAATACTTAAAACTGGCACAAAAATCAAAATTAATCTGCCATATAAGCACAACAGGAACTTTGGCCTCACCTGCAGCTACATTTCTGGAGCTGGGAATGGAGAGACAGACTGCAAGATCCCAGGCTCTGTAAAGCAGAGATTGTGTTTTCCTATGTCTTTGCACAAATAGAAAGCATTTGCAGGTATTACTTGTAACAAATGGTACTTCCTGGTATATATCCATCTGGTCTGCCCTTAATTATCCTGGCCAATACCACACAGTTGCACTGCTCAAACTAAGTAGACTCTCCTTTTCAAATCACACTGTTCCTTGTTGAGCACACACGGAGTCTAACACCCTGCTCCACAACAGGGAGGGATTTAAGTTACCAATTTTGGCAGAGCCTGTCCCCTCCCCTTTTTCATTTAGGGTATCATCTGAAAAGTTTTCTTTAATCACTCATCACAACGAAGTTGGTAAAATGTGTGATACATGTTTTCACCTGAGGACAGATCTCATTAACTGTGCTATAAACTTCTTTGGGCAGGCAGCTTGCCCTGCATTACCACACAGGCTCCTATTCTCTGACTGATCAAAATCTGAAAAGCTGCATTACTGTAGAGACCCCCCAATACCTGAGTGCCACTGGGTCAAGCAGCACGTTCACCTTCGGAGCCAATAACTGCTCATCTAGAGAATTTTCAGCCTCCCAGGTGAAATGGGATGACTTGGGCCTCTTCTTCACAATGCATTATCCCTTTCCTCTTCTGTTTCAAGGAGCTACTGTATGATCTAGCTATCAAAAGGGAAACAAAGAAGGGGCAAACCCTTAAAGAATATACACGCAGTTTAAATTTTCATTCTAAATTCAATCTGTGAAGGTTTATAAGACTATGCCAGCTTACCAAAACCTGACAAAATCCTAGCAGTTCAGTCTTTGTAGGTTCATAGGATGATGTTGCTGTTGTCCAACCAAATACTTTTGTAGACCTTTAACTATGGGAGAATTTTTATACCTGTGCAAAGATTCAGCAGGACTCTTGCTTGAGAGATTAAATGATGCAAGTCTTTTGCTGGAGAGATGTTCACAGAGATGAACATTCTCTATTTAGCACAAATAATAATACTTCTAGGTTTCCATACTTCTGAAAAGTGGAGAGGTGAGGGAACATAACTACATCCCTTTTACAAGAGGCGCACAGAAAAGCACCCCAAATCATCCCCTAGTCCCCTTGTTCTTTGTTCTAATAGCATGGAAAACACTGCTTTTGCTCAACCAACATATTTTTCAGCTACAGATTTACATGCTTAACATGTCTTAAGTGTGCAAGTGTGTGCATAAGAGTACTCTACACAATATAAACTATATTACGCCAACCTGAAATTTTGGTCCAACTCTGTGCTCAGTTACACTACAATACATCTGGAGATAGTCCGCCGAATATACTCCAGTTTTGCATCGAATGAAGAAAAGACAGAAGCTAGAACTGTGTATTTTATTTACTTGCCTCCAATACTGGAATATAGCGTGCAACACTGATTAGGCACATTTGGGACTGTATAGCATTATACCCATGTTCTGGGAAATCATTAACAAAGCTAATTTTAAATATCCTTTTTCCTTCTGTGTGTGTGTTTGCATACACATATAATCTGCATGCTCTGGTTCTGTGCACCAGTTTTCAAACCAGGGTAAAAAATTTTACAGCTGACATCCAAACCACTCAGACATAATTTATAATGGAAACGCTGACACAAAGCTAACTGTGGTGGCATGAACAATGCTGGTATAAAACAAAAAGCAAAGGTTCCTCAAAATAAACTACATGAAGTTCAAAACTCTGATTAAAAGCATATGAACCTGAATTAATTTTATTGATGACTATATTCTGTATACCCAACACTCCAGAGAGGGAGATTTTTACAGAGTCATGACTTCTAAAAGGTTTTTTGAAAATCTCACATTTTGCAGGGTGCCTAGCCTAACAGCTCTTATTTGTATTTGCAAAACCTTTCTGCCTTTTTTATATCATGCATTGTGGCTATCAGTATGCACAGACACATTCTAATAGTGTCCCCCCACAACAAAAGCCATCATTCTGGAAAAAGGAGACAGGAAAATCTAACACTCTCCTACCATGACCAAGATGGTAAGAGCTGCTGCAGTTGCCAAATACGATACACAAAACATTTAATTTATAATAGTTAGAACTTGGCCCTTGACCAAGCCCAAAGAACTATGTCTTATTTCACTTGCTCTTGAATATGTCTCTTTCAGAGATAAATGACTGTGCTGTTTGCCAGTTCTCTCCTCTGTTTGGCGTTTTGTTTAGCTCCGCTTGTGACAAGCCAAGAGTTGATGCATCTGCTTGAATGTGTAATATACATCTTTGGTCAACTTAGCTTTTTTCCTTGACAATATTATGTCAAACAATCACATCACAACTGGCTCTGATCTCTTTGTTGTTAGCTAATAAATTAAAGAGTATTTATTATCTGCAATCCTTTTTTCCCTTTTAATGGTGACACATTTGTGGTGAATTACAGGGCAGCTTTATAAACTAGGCTGTGGGCCAGTATCAGCCCCTGCGTTCATGTGAATGTTCTCTCTCCCACTTGGCCTCCCAGCCTGGTGGTAAATCAAGGCAGCTGTCACAGCACACTAAGTTAGTGTGCGTCATTGGGGAGAGCAGGAAGCGTTGGGGGTATAATTCTGTCCATCAAACTAATATGTTATATCAGTAGCTTTGTAATCTTCTGCTATAAGTTATGGGAAGTGACACCTAAGAATTCACTTTGAAAGCAATGTGTTCCTCAGACTTTAAGCCAAAACAGACCCAATCTGCAGCAAGAGTTGCTCTGTTTATACGAGCGGATTTGTAGCTGCTAGCCGCTCCAGCGCTATCAATGCAGCAGTATTTTACACATTCCATCGCAAGCCTCTCTCTGTTTACAGTCTTTGCAGCAGAATTTGTAAACTTTTTAAACATGATTTCTTCCCTTCTCCTTTTTTTACCCTTGCTTTAACCTCCAGTAGCAGGATAGATAAATATACTCCTTGAATGTTATCATGACAAAGTGAACTCCTGACAGATAGGAATGAATGGGCGACCTATTTCCCTTGTCCATACCCCCTTCAACCTTTGCCTTGACAAATGTGGGAAATAGCTGCATAGGACAGGAGAAGAATACACACAACACTATGACAGGAATGTCAGCTTTTTTGTTAAATGTTCACATGATACTGAAAGAAATGAGTGAAGATAACCTTAAATAGGAAGCTTGTTTTCTAAACAGCTTCACAGAGGTCCAATTCACACTGCATCTCCCCTAAAAGGATGGCTTTTTTCAGTGACTATTCTTAATGCTTTTGAAGACCAATAAAGGAGGAACTTGGACTCAATAAAGTGTTTTTGTGAGGTGTGATTTGATCTGAAAGAAGCCTATGGGGCATCTTCAAAGGGTCCCAACCAGACAAGCATGTCCCACAACCCTAACACACTGAAATCAAAGATGTCTGCTAAAGACTTCAAATATCTGAATGCTCTTTGCCAAACTATAATTTGTTAAAGAAGATAGTAGGATTTTCATTTTTGCGGATCCTTAGTATTAAACCCACAAAAGTCTGCTTTGCTTATCTTTGTAATCAATAGTAAATGTAAAAAAAGTACTAGAAAACAGTACTTTTCTCATCCTTAAATGCTCTTCTAATTCTAGAGCCTGTTACCATACAGAAAAACACTTCTTGGGAAAGTCTAACTTCACTTAGTCTCAACACATACAACAGTATCATCATTTCATCAAACTTTCATCCAGCTTTCTATTTATGAATGCAGTTTACAGTAGATTTTAAAACATGCTCAGGACAGTTAAAGATACTTCTGCTTCTGTTAATGTGTGCAATATACAAATGTTGTTCTAACATTCCTTTCAGGGTCAACTTGAAAATCACAAATGCTATTTCACAGGGTCACACGGCATACCACATTGCCTAAAACCGTAAGAAATCTTATATTTAATAGTATCAGGTCTTGTTCACATACCTTTAAAATTTGAAAATGTATATGCCAGACTTGGTTAAATATTAACAAAACCAAACATCATGCCTTGAAAGGAATCTATTTGAAGAGACAACTTTCATTTCATCTGTTCATCCTGGATAATTAAAGCAGCACTGGTTTTGGTCATTTTGTCTATAGCAACATTTCAAAAATACATTTCAGAATTCTCTTCTGGTTGTAGCTATCCATGACCTGAATAAAACCGTCCAAATTTTGGATTAAGTTAAAAGTCTAACTAAACCCAGGGTTGATGCAATTTAAAATAAAAAGATTCATTATCATATCTGAGATGCAGAAAATTGTAATTATATTTACACGGAACATCGAACCACACATCTGTACAGTTAATGGCAAGACTTTGCTGCTACACTTCAACAAAAACTCCATTATATAGTGGGCTCCTGCTACTTTGCTAGAAGGCACATGTCCATGACGCCTTTCACCACGTCCCTCTTTAAATGGCCCATGGCCTGTCGCATGATCCAGCATGTAGGCATATGCCAGCATTAGGACGCAGTTTACTGTGTCTTGTGCTGGGCTACAAAAGTCTCAAATATTTAGTCACATAGTCACTTTTCTTTGGGAAATGGACTCTTTCTTGTAGCTGTAAAATGCTGGCAATAACAAACCATTCCCTCAGTAAAGTATCCAGTGATTTAATAGGGCATGAGGAAACAAGGTCTTGTACTTCACTGATTTTCCATAGAAATAGCTAAAAATTTAGTAGTTTTAGCTTCTTATTTCTCCACAAGGACATTCTACAAGTACCGCTGCTTAAGATAGCCCGTGAAAGCAAGGATCCTGCAAAGGCCAGGCATTAAGAATGAAGGGAAAAGGCTCTGGTGATTGATCAAGAACAACTCTACACAGAAGATAACAGTTAGAGTTTGGAAACCGTGCTCAAAGATTCAATAAACTCTTTCCTTCTCCCCTCAACACCAGTTCATCCTTCTCTGAACAAACCTTCTTGCAGCTACTAGGGACTAAGCCTCAGGTAAAGTTATTTGACAAAGTACTGTAAAAACTGAATCAAGCATCTGTGATATTTTCACAGTTAAAAGTTTTTTTCCCCACCTGTGACTGCTGACTAAGGTGTTTGTTCTGAATACCTCAAGTGCAACCCTGCCAGTCTAGCCATTAACACATTCATTGTTCCCCACTGCTGGATAATAACTTTATTTCTCAAGTCACCTACAAAAATTATAGCAGTTGCACCAGGTTGGCCACCTGAGATTTGGCAATGAAATAGCTTGCTCCTGTTTTCATGAGTACTCGTGTAAAACCATATAAAAATTCATCCAGAGTTCAAAGTATATCAGAGAGACAGACTGTCAGTACACAAACCTAACATTTGGACTGAATCATCCATCACCGGCTAAGCACTCACAAACCAAGTAAAGCACGCTTTATACACACAGAGCAGAGTCCTGCAACTTCCCCACTACATGAGATCCTAAAACCAAATGTGACTGTATTCATCACAAAGTCGCTGGCTTTTTTCTTTCCCTATCGCATGCACTTTGACTAGAATTGTTAAAAAGCATAAAGGAGCTGAACAGTCATATTTCACTGAAAATAAGTTCAGGGTGGACAGCTAATCCACTCAGCCTTTTTTGGAAATCTTTGCATTCACTTCTACTTAGCATTTGGGACATTCGGTGGTGAACACCAAACAACAGAGAATTCCAGCACGTATTTTCTAACTTAAATAAATTAGACTATGTCAGACACCAAGATGCACACATCTGATCCAGCATTTTAGAAAATGACTCATTACTGTGGTTCCAGCTGAAACAGACCCCAAAATCCTGAACAATCCCTTTGACAGTGCAGACTTGGTCATACCAACTATACTTGAAAGGATTTGTCCAGTTTCCTATATTAAACAAGTCTTCAAATTCTGCAGTCTAAGGTAGCAATATACTAAACCTTATTCTGGGAAATATTACAAATTTCAACTACTGTAATGCACTTGGCTCTTCTAACTTAGCCCTCCTCACTTCTTCTTGTCCTTCATTAGAAATGAACAGAAACAAAAGGAACAGAAGTAATGAAATAGCTACTAATTCCTTCTAGCAGTAGTATATGACTACTATTACCTATCTGGGTTGAGCCAGGTACAAGTATGTTTATTAAAAGCTATCTTCTAATTATCTCAGATGTGTCCTCCTACAGAAACAAGCTTTCTCCCAGTACAAGTGAAAAATTATCAGCAGAGCTAGATTTTCATGACATTTTAGATAGGTAGTTAACAACAGCAGTTCCTCTGGATATTATGTGCATTTAATAAATCTAAAGTCAATAACACCAAATTCACTGTAACTGACACTGTAACTGACCTGGCAGTTTGGACATGTGGCTTAGGTATGTTTGAAAAGCTTGCTATTTGAAAGCACCTGGTTATCATTCTGTGAAAAACATCATTTCAAGTGATTTTTTTTAAATGCTCACATAAATAAATATGTTTTAATTTTAAAACTTTCTTTAAAATCTCCTCTTTCATAATGATGTAATTAAAAAAAATTAACAATGAAGGTTTCTTCAGAAGTTCTGGTATTTGAGTTGGATTTTAAAATTTGATATTATAAATTCATGATAAGAGATGAGCCTACTCGGTACCAATGGTCAGTAACTTCTAGGATACATTTCAGTATAATTTTCTAAATAAAAGTGTTTTTTTTATTATCCACATTAAACTATCCACATAGTTTGTTTATTCTATATTGACTAAAATCTCTCTAGCCATATGCACATGCATTTAGCAATTTTCTTTTCCTCCAAAATCAGTTAGAACTTCTGCTGGGTCCCACTTTCTGCCGTTTCTTTATTTTAAGCGAGGAAAAATTATTTCCCTGTTGTAAATGTTAGGCTTTTTGCTCATTTAGACCCATCTTGTTTCAATCCCACACACTCTCTGAGACTGTAGTGCAACTGACAACCTCCCTTCTTTAATATAAACAGAAAGTATTAGACAGAACAAACATCAGCTGAACTAATCCTTTGGTCCACAGTTCTGTTGGAGACTGAGTGATCCCAAGCTAACTTTTCTGATTTGTAAATAGTAGAGCAGGCTAAACTGGTCTGACAGAGCATGCTGGATCACAACACCATAGCAAGTTTGGGGATTTCTGTGACTTCCACTCCACCTTTTCATGCAAATTTCCACCCTACAAAAACAAAGCATCATCCCATGGTCCCACCCCAGGCACAGAGGCAACAGGCTCACAAGCCAGTTTGTTTGAAAAAGCACTACTCTGTAAGTGGAGAATGCAGACAATACTCATGCTGCCCAAATGCCTTTAGATTTTGGAGATGATGTCCATTTTCTTCCACACATCTTCAGATGCTCATCACTGTTAAGAAATGGCATATAAATATACACAGAGCTACAGGTTACACTTATAAACAGACTGTTTCTTTGGAAGTATGTAACTGAGACATTGCCATTTTTTAGTTTTCTGAATCTTTACTGCTGTTTTAAATGGGACATAAGCAGACATGACCTTTTGTGTCTGATGTCAGAGAAATGAAAAGGCCCAGCAATAACTGGAGTTTACATTGGCTTCATTTTCCAGTCCAGAATTAAACACACTCTGTATCCAGTGCACCATGCATTCGTGAAGGCTTAAGATGCGATTCAAGCCCTCCTCGTGTGAAGAAAACAGATAACAGCTGGGAAACTGTGGAGCAGTTCCAGCAAGAACTTCAGCTTCCTCATAGAGCTTTGCTCAATGAATTACAATTATATCTCTATGGCTGTCAAACAACTACTTACTTTAAAAACACCAGCTGTACTATGCCGCCTTTTCTACTTTTCTTGTTGCAAGACTTATCAAACAACTAAAATATTGTATATTCTTCAGTGAAAGGCTGGCTTGGAAACCTCAAAGGAGATTAGATGAAAACAAAACAAGTCAACTTTTAGTTGCTCCATATACACCAGCTAAAATTATCTAATTCTTATATGCTTAATGCTCAGCAACTGAACAAAATGGTCCATATTTCAGAGGATTTAAGTACCCATTTGATGTCTTTTGGGATTGCATGGATTTACCTATGTAAGTATATCATTGTCAAATCTATTCAAAGATTTGATTATCACGATGGCTTTTCAAATGCCAGCTATGTGCCAGTTTTCATAAACTCCTATGAAGAATACCTACTCTTTTTTCCCTTGTTTAATGTCTCCAGAGTATATACTCTAACAATAAAGGAGCTAAATGCAAAGGAATAGCGCAAGTTGAATACGGCAATAACAATAATGATTTATCTTTTACAGGTTCACTTCTATATTATTAACAGCAGAAAACTCAGGAGTCTTTTCATTCATACCTTACACAGTATTGAGAAGAGTAAAAATAATGTAATGGCCAGATTACTCATCCATTTGGAACTGAAATCCCAATTATAAGCATGGCTAGTAGCAGGTACTTGAAGGAAGATAAAAATTCTGGAATGAAAATTAAAGTCTCTATGAAAGGTGTTCCAACAACACTATTACATTGATTTGCAAATCAGAGCCTGCATAAATTCATATGGAACAGTATTTAATACTATTTCTCTGGGTTTGGGCAATTCCATCTGCTTCTTAAAAGTGGCCTTGAGCTGTTTCCATACAAACTCCATCTGAAACTCAAGTTCTTTCCTCAGTAACACTGTCTTTCTACAAGTGGCTCCTTTGATTCCCTGACACCCATGCAAAAGTCACCCTGCGTGCAGGGCTTCAGACTGCACATTTTTTGACAGGGAAAATGAAGCAAATTTTGTTATCAAAAAGGAAAAAGAATTTTAAATAGGATGACAAATTCTCTACCAAACTGCATTTATTTTTCCTCAAATGTATTTCTAACACGAAGGTTTCTCAAACTCAGCTTTAATCCTTATTTTTCTACATTACTCTACTCTGCTTTCACTCCATCCTCAGGAGCTCCCCTCATAATTTCTCATCTCACCTTTTTTTTTTTTTTTTTTTTTTCCTTTTCTTAGCTCCATTTGCAATATTTCAGAAGGCAAGCAGGTGACAAGAGCGTGTTTGAGAACGACAACTTACTTTTCAGCATAGTCAAATTGACAGTCCTTGGATAGAGTGCTGGTAAAAACTGATAATGCTAAAACTTGCCAACAGATTTATACAAAACATGAAGAAATTTCTATTTTCCTCCACAGAGTTTCAGAAAAATTGACTTTCTCTGGGAAAGACAAATCATATTTGAAGAGTGATTTATTAATCGTTTGTGACTAAAAGAATGTTCCGTCCCACATCCCATCAAGTAGACAAGATCAAAAGGCTCTCTTCACTTGTTGTACATGGCTCAAGCTAGCAGAAACTTTCTGTGGAAACTCTCCATGAACACGTCCAGAGTCTCTTTTAAGGTATTTTGAGCCATTATTAATCCTTCCTGAGTAATTTCTATGAACAGCATTTAAGCTTTTCACATTCCCTCCTACTCATCTGATGGTGACAGCATTTTGTGCAAGGGACCTATAACTTGGGCATCTGTCCAGTTTGTTATTTTGCAAACCTCAGTATTTCAACTGGTTTCTTCCAAATGTCTTTTTAGGAATCAAATAATTTATATAAATCAATATATTCCAAATCTCTTCTTCCAAAGAAGAAATTCCATTCAAAAGAAACAAAACCCAAAGATTTTTTTTTTCCCCACAGAGCTAAAATACTTGAGTAATTTTTGGATGAGGGCAGCAACACGAATCTGGACCTGTCGGCTTTGCTAACTGTGAAGAATATCATACACCTGAGCACAGTGCACGCAGCTAGCAGAGCAGCTCAGCAGTAATTGCACAGCCCTGTGGGAGCCCTTTCTAACCACAAGGCAAGAACTTTTTATTTCCCATTATAAAGATTGTAAGTGTTTCAAGTCTCAGCTGAGCACAGGAATGCTTTGTGGTCATTTGGGAATAGGTACTGAGAGGTGCTCAGCAAGCACTGATCCCAAGATACTTCATTTGAGACTCCGCACCTATCAGGATGAGAGCATTTTTGCATAGCCTGAGGGTTCACAATCTGGTAGTCTGTAGCTGAAGCAGCTCCAGAAGATGCTAAATCTTGAAGCATATCACGCCAGGGAAGATGAGAGCTGTGTTGCTCTATCCCTAAAGAAACTTTCAATAAAGAATGGAAACTTTGCAGTGTTGATTTTGCAGTGCCCCAAAAGTTCAGTTTTCATGAAACCACAGTAGTTACAGTACAACTTACCGAGGTTCTAAAAAAATATGCCTGGTTTTATAATTCCTCTAATATTATTTCAGCATTTACTGTGATGGCATTGTGTTTTCAAACAATTTGAGAAGCCCACTGCTAGAGTGATGATTACATAACAGCTACAAGTTCTGTCTTTATGTCTCTCCCATCCTGTGTTAATACTTTCATCTATCCTTGTTCACACTAGATTCACATTACCTGCAAAAACAGAAAGGATGGGAAAAGTAGATATAAATTCTAAAATCCTTCAGGCCATCCCACCCCAGCTTCTCTTGTTGTGTTCCATGCTTCTGTGAAAATGTAAAAATAAAATGTTCCATAGGATTGTCATTGGACTCTCTCAGAAGTCTTACTCTGGTTTTCATTAAATAGAATTATGCAAAAGAATTACCAGGCTCATCAAATGAAGAAGCCTAATATCAGCTCCTTGAATGAAGTCTGGTCAACCTATCATCAAAATTGAAGTTGGAAATCATTCCATGTTAAAACTGAAAGCAAAAATCATATATCTCCTTGGTTACAACAATATTTTTTAAGAGTTCTCAATAGAAATAATACTCATGCATGCACATAGCAAAATATTGCAATTTAACCACTGAGTATAGAGCCATTTTAATCTCTGAAGGAGACAGTAAACAGTGTAGGCAGGGGTTCTACTTAACCCACACACTCTGCTAATACATTTCAGATAACAGGCCAGTGCATTTAAATAAAGTCCAGACTCAATTTAACAGTATTTGTTACAAAGCTTTATCTAATTACATTAGTCAATCTTTATTACTGGCCTCACAAGTGCAGATAACTCTATTATAATCCTTCTTTCTAATGATCTCTTCACTATCATAGTAATAAAACTCTGCTATAAATTAATCATCTGTTTGCAATCATGAGTAAACATCTACTCAATTAACAACTGATAAATAAACAGTTGACTCTGGAGGCTATTGCTGTTATAAATGTGAGTACTGAAGGATTTAGCACAGCTTTGCTATTTAATTCAAAAGAGCATTTCTGTGTATTCAGAGATTTCTGTTCTTCACAGTTTAAATGAGATGTGTTACAGGAGCAGAGCAGGTTTCCCACCATAACAGTGCCACCAATCTTTTGTGTTGCTGAGTGCAGGGGAGGATATTGTCTGTCTTTTCCAATGGCTGCTTTGTTCCTCTCAGACTAAATACAAGGGGAAGCTAACATACAGGAACAGAACCATTGTGTTTCTTTTGTTAAAAGTGTTTAGTAAGCTTTTTCCTTTCTAGAGGCATTTGGTTCATTTTTGAGCCCAATTCTAAACCACAATTTTTCCTCTTTAGTTCATTTTTCCCCCGCTCCTTGTTTTTTCCTTGGTGCTGGTGTCAGATACTAGACTGACTATGAAAGAAGATACACTCCAAGACAGGAAAAGTTTTGCTTTGCTTACCTATCTCAACCAAAAGACAGGAGTTTAATTGCCATGCCCAATACCATGTTTCAAATTTTAGAGTTTATCTTTTAGAGTGATTATGACAACTGAATCTGCCAACAAGCTCCAGGAAATCAAACCATTGTAATGGCCAACGATTCTGGCTTGAATTGGAGCTAGAGGACTTCTGCCCCATTGCTTAATATCTACCCACTGTTCCACATCTTCATTTCTCCAATACGTTCCTGCTGAATTTCTAGGTCAAGTTTTCCCATTTTTTCCAGCTGCTGTGTTTGAAAGACGCTGACAACTGTCTAGAAGATGAAATAAATTCTTGGTTTTGTTTGTTGGTCTAGACACAGCAAGCACAGACATACCAAGTCTGCTAAAAGCCCCAAACTCCCATTCAGCTGCCATGAACCATACCACCCCACCTCAGGGTGGCAAACACTTCACATTGCAGGTGCACAGCATATTCCTGCCTCAGCTTGCTTTAGGTTTCTGGAAGCTGAAATAATCCTGGTGAAGACCTAGAAATAACCAAATAAAGAAACATCTCTGTGACTGAACACTGACACCCAACAGATGGGCCCTCATTCTCTGACCCAATGTCAAGGACTGATCCGGCACAAAGATGCATCCCTCTCACCCCCTATCCCTTCAGCTTAGGGCTGCGTTTGCTCTGGTTTCGACAACAAAGCCACATATTCCGTTATTGCATTTCTTGTGGAGAAACATCTAGCCCACAAGAAAAAAAATACAAAACCAAAAAAACACTTGTAGAAAGAAACAACTCTTACTAAAAAGACATAAAAGTATGCATAGAATTGGGGAGGACAAACACAGACTGCAAGAGAAGAGTTTGGAGGAAGCACAACAAAACCTGTCTGCTCATGGTTGGGATACACGATACAGAATCTGCATGTAATCAAGTTTAATTTTGAGAAATGAGTATTCTTTTAACAGATTATTACCCAGTCCATAATACATGAAACATTCCAGTCTTGGTACCTGTCCATTTTCAACCATAAAGCAGTGCCCTAACATACTTCAGACCTGTCCTGCCTGGAGCCAGTCTCTTGAAAGAAAGACCAGCTTCTCAAGCTTCTCAAGGAACTTTCTAGCTTGATTGATGACAACTGAGTTACCAAAGTCCAGACTTGTATTGAACAAGTACATGCTTTGACCATAATATACAAGGAATAGTTAATTTTGCTTTGAGGGAAAGAGGTAGTGATGATTCCTATTTTTACATGCAGGTCTGTGATGAGCCTACCATGCATGACACTTTCAGCTTCATGATTGCATGTTATGTTAAATTATGGAACAACAATCTGTAAAGCAATACCTGTTCAGCATCCCCATAATTCCCTCCCCAACCAGCACCACTTCAGTCACTCCTAATATTTGTCCCATCTCTTGCTTTCAATTTCAGACATTGTTGGAGCAATTTTAAAGCAGCTTTTTGCAATTCTTTCCATTTTCTGTACTAGAAAGACCAGCATTTTCCAAAGTACCAAGCAGTATCAGCCTAGAAAGATTCACATAAGAAAAAAAAGGAAGATGATGACTGTTCATAAAATGTTTGAGGAGGAACACTAGGCCTGAAAATTGCAGAATACTGTAAAAATCATATAATTCATGACTAGCCTTGATTGCAATTTTTCTACAGTTGTGACTGTTTTGCAGCACACAATGTATAGGAGGAAGAACATCTTGTTAATCAAAGAGAAAAAAGGGTCATCTTGTCTGTTAACAATTCTGTTAAACAACATTGCTACATGAGAATACACACTGAAAAATAAAGATGATGAGGTTAATAGGAGACTCACCAG
This sequence comes from Apteryx mantelli, assembly GCF_036417845.1. Lineage (NCBI taxonomy): Eukaryota > Metazoa > Chordata > Aves > Apterygiformes > Apterygidae > Apteryx > Apteryx mantelli. The sequence goes on from NC_089984.1 coordinate 18,849,245, forward strand.
GACTAAAAAAATTAAAAAATACAAGTAATAAGGTATAAGGGTTTTTTTGTTATTTCTTTGGGTGGGCTTTTTTTTTTTTTTTCATTTTAGTGAAGTTGGCACATGCTTCTGCTGCTAGATAACAAATCCCTGTGTCAGTACTATACAAAATGTCCATTAGTAATCTTGAGCAATTTTATATTTCTGACATTCTAACTCCTTGTAAAATAAATTGATAGCCCATAGTAGTATCATGGTAGTTAGCAAGCCATTCAGAGAAAATATTTTTTAAAACATACTTCTAAGTTGACACTCCATAAAGCTCAGAAAAGTAAAGCAAAACTTGGACAGAAAACCAAAGGCCTGTTGGTTCAGAACCCAGTGCTGTAAGCCCTCCAAGCTCACAAGTCCCAGTGAATAAGAGCTCAGTCCTACTGAAGGATTCCTTCCACGGGATGATCTACTGCATAGGGAACTACAAGTACTCAGCTCTAAAATGGAAGTGCTTGGTAAGGATAAGGCCAGGTCCTGAAAAGAGGCTTATCTGATGTATTGCAGAAGTGCAGTCAACTTGAAGCCAAGACCATGAGCAAAAGTCCGATCCAAAGTTATAAGACAGCTGAATAATTAAGCACATACCTAACATAAAAAGGAAAGCAGTTTCGCTGAATTCAATAAATTGGCACAACCCTTAAAAGGTTTTTTTTGGGGGGGGCACTGCAGACAAAGGTGAGACCTAATGTGAGTGTTTAGCTGTACTGATTTCCCTAAGCTGCCCAGTGAAATAGGAGTCATTTAAGGATGATGACCTTCCATTGTCCCTGATCCAGGAGATATATGGCATGTGATTTGCTCCACAAACTGAGATGTTCAATGATGCAGGAATTTCATAACCTCTAAAGAATTCATATTCTTTCTGCAACACTGAATGAACTGGAATTATACTAATCTTCCACTGTCTTATCTCATATCTTTAACAACCGCTAAAGATGGCAGTGCTCATTTTATTCATCCATTAGTTTTTTCCCTACCATAACTTGGAAGAGTTATTACTAAGTGCATAGCTACAAAGTCTATATATTCATACGCGAGTTTCAGAAGACAGGGCGGTGACATGATAATAATAAGCAAACATTAAGCACAAGCACAGACAGGCCTTCACCAAAACACTGAATACATGCTCTTCCCATCAGTTATTAGGAAGAAAGAAACTTCAGGAAAACAACTTTAGTCCCAGTGCAGTAACAGGGTCTTGAGCAGCACAATTCTTCATTAGAAAAATAAAGAGTAAATTGATGCTGTATTTGAAAAAACACCAAGCCTGAGACATTTGGGAGTGAATTCAGTATGTCCAACTGGTCAAAGAGGCTAACAAAAACACAGGAAATTTGGTCAGGAGAGCATAACAGAGGAACACACTTTCATAGCGGAAGGCTCTGGTTTAACTGAGAAAGAACAACTAAGAAAAAAAAGGACAGCTGTTTCAGTGGGAGAGTAACAAATGACTTACATGAGAAATAATGTCTGAGAGGGATGGGACCTTTGACTCCAGCTTAAATAGAGTGATCATGAAGACTGCAAGAAATCCAAAGCCAGAAGTTACATGCAGAAAGTATTACTTGACTAGATCTTTACTACTTAAATAGACAAAAGAGGAGAGATTACTCTTGGAATGCTTTCAAAATGTGCATCTGTTTGCATCAATGACCACATACACAATCCTAAAGAGAGGCACTGCAAACCCAAACTTTTTCTTGGCAATCTAGCCTTTCGGGTATGCTCAGGCTACTGGCAAGCTCCGAGAGATCAGTACATGTCTTAAAGGCCTAAGGCACTTGACTTTCAGGAATCCCCTTCCCTAAAGGAGAAATACACAGATCGCATACATTTTCAGCTGCAAGTTATATGGAAATGGTCTCTTGAAAATAAACAAAAATAAAAAATCTAAAAAGCCCTGCTCTGAGACCTCTCGTGATGTTTCAAAGATCTCGCTAGTTAAAATGGACCTCGATACAGGTATCTCTGCATCGACAAATACTTTTGACAGTTGTTTCTCTGGGAAGCAGTTTTCAAAACGCCTTAAAAAAATACTCTCAGAATTGAGGAATACTTTTCAGAAATAATCTCATTCCGTATGAAGAGGTTACACCAAATTTTTAATCAGGAGAAGTTTCCTAAATGCTTTTATGCTATCTGGCATGACTTCTTAGAGAATGTTATTTTGTAATCTTCCTCATTTGAAAAGTAAATATTGAAAACAGCCACACAGGGCTATAGATAAAGATATATCTAGACAGGTTGCAGTAGATTTATCTTCAGTCAGACTTTTCATACTGTATTAAGAGCCAGATCCTGTGAGAGGGTATCCTGCCTTAAAATACTCTGTAATTAGATGGGTAAAAGCCTGCAATAAAAGAGCTTGTAAGAGTGAAGATAAAACCTCAACAAGATTCAATAAAGCCTATTCAACAGCTACAGAAATCTCTTCTTCCCCAAAAGACATAGTGGAAATTCTTACACAGCCTACTGCAAAACACCCACAAGATCTTTTTCATTTCTCCCCAGAGTTTTTCTAAATATTTCAAACAAGTAGTACCTACTCTGTTAAATGTTTGGGGGTGTTTTTTTTCTGTAGTAATGAGACATGAAAATGCAGCTGTGTGGTTCTTCCATTCAGTGATTCTTCCAGTCAGGATTGGATTTAAAGTAATGATAGGACAATCCCCAAACCTAAAATATAAATAGGGACCACACAATATTTCTAAATATTCACCGAGCTACATATCTTAACTATGGCACCACATACAGGTGAAATCCATTGAAACCCTTGGCCTAAAACCAGGCAAGAAATCTCAGAGCAGCTTTATAAAATTTACCTCCAAAATAAGAAGCCCATGCTCCTCAGTATGTCTTATTTCAACAAAGGTTATAGTCACCCTGCTACACAAGTTGACAGATGGTCTTGTCTTTTCTTCTCTTCCCCCAAGGACTTTTCTTGTCTGCAGTCTCTTTCACCTTTTATTTTAATAATCACTGCTTCTCCTCTGGCTGAGGATAACATCAGCTGAAGGAGCAAATTTTACACCCCTTTGAAAGTAGTGAGATTTGTGGTCACTACTCTCCTCCAGAACTAGGCTCCACAGCCTTGAGCCAGCTGCTGAGAAAGCTCTGTCTGTTGCTCTCACAAGCATCATCCTCAAGGTTGACAGTTTCACAGTTCCTGTGAAACGTAGCTGTCAAGGGAATCTGTCACTGCAGTCAGAGAAAAGCAATTTCTTAGATAGTTTGAGCCAGTTCCATGGAGGGCTTTGAAGATTATGGGAAAAAAATGTGAATTTAACCCAATATTCTAGCAGCAATAAGGGTATGGACCCACAGTGGAGTGTAGTCCCAGAGACAAAGTGTCACCAGTCCTTACTCCTTATAATTACCACGAGAATGGCTTCTCTCGTGACATACCCGCTCCTGCTTTTAACCCAGATTAGGAAATGTGCAGATCTACTGGCAAAAAGCCACACTTATTTCTGTATATTTGAGTCTCACAGAAAGGCCCCAAGGGAATTTGGGATAGTTCTATGTGAGACTCTTCACCATTTTAATCTCTGTTTTGGTTCGGTTAAGGAGACAGAAATACGCACATTTACTATTCACATCTTGTCTACAATAGAAAGACTGTAGACACTTCAGGTATACCAGTATAATGAAAAAGGGTGCAGTTCCTTTTGTGTGCATATAGTTACATACTGAGTTAACTATTCCCATACCAAAGAGAAAATGAGCTATATTCATATAAGTCATTTTTAAATCGATCAACTGCAATCCACTCCAGGTTCAATCAGTATAAGCCTGTGACAGAAACACAACAAAAAGTGTAAAAGCCATGTGGCAGAATAGACCTTACTGGTTTAGCTCCCCATGAGCCCAGCTGCTCCTGCGCCTTGCCCGTTCAGAGCGCGCAACTCACCGCTAGCACAAGCGGACAGGACAGCTCCACCTACCCTGCATCACACTTGCACTCTCCCATGTCAGCAGTGAATCTAGCCAGATGCACTTATTTTGATCATTCATTTGCTACTCTGTTATTACAGTGATTGAAACAGTCACCCCCTCCCCATCTAACACTGCAGAGACTTTGCAGCCACAAATATAATGTAAATAAAATCTAGCATCCAATTCCCCACAGCATATCCCTTTTGTTACAGCGGCATTTCTGATAACAGGAATTACAGCCACATGGAGACTTTTGTTCCCCACTAAAAGTGTGATATCTCTGAGAGCAGATGATGGTTTTATTACATAAACTTTTGTAGTTTGGAAAGAGCAGTAGTAAAAGTTAGTTCAAGGCTTTTATGACTTCTTTTGTTCAGAGGAAACTATGGGAGGAAAAACATTGGTGATGTATGAAAAGACTGCTTGTTTACAATCAGCACACAGATCCTTGCCTTTTTCATAAAAGGAAAGGAAACCAGCAGGAGAATTACAATACAGAGCACCTCCCAGGATCTCTTTCACCCTTCTCCCCATTTGTGTATTAAGCAACAAGGCAGCTGTTGAACAAGTACTATCAACAAAGCAATCTTCTAGCCCTTTGATTTAGGCTATTCATATCTTCTGCCCTGAAATAAAATGACTTTCACAATTAAAACACCGAAATCAATGCTGTATCTATTGTCATGTCTGCAGGAGAAAAGCTTTAATTACAACCCTAGTTAGATAACACAATCATTACACCTCCTTAATCTCAAATATAAAACCAGTATCCTTTGAGTGCTATGCCACCCTTTCTTTGATTTTTTTTTTATGTGAATGGCTTTTTATCTGAGCACTTTAATTTGCATGCCTTTGCTGCAAGGCAGCTCCCCGTGATATGTTAATTGCAGAGTGCTTTAAGTACTAAAAGATTAACATAAAACCCTTTGCAAACAAGCTAATAGTTTATGATAATTTTTGCATGGCCTTTGTCTGTCTATCACTGGATTGCCTCTAGCTGTAATTTTATAAAGAAGCTGTAAAATATCATTTAAACAAGTTCATTTACACATAATTATTACCAGAATCACATTATTCAATTTAGATACTCCAGCCCATTAACAATCCATGAACTAAAATGTAATTAAACTATTTTCCTTTTATGAACCTATTCATTACAATGTGTGGGAGATGGATCTCTCAGTTTCACTGAAAATTTCAGCACTTTGTTGTTGAAATTGACAAGTCTGGCACTCATTCTGTGCTTTTAATTATATTAAAAGTATTTCAAGACAGCCAAGATAAAGAATATATTTAGAAAAGAATGTGCAGAAATGCCAAGATGGTGTCATCCAGAAACATGTATTTATTTCCCCCCACATATTTTTCACCTTCTTATCAGAGAACATAAAACCAGGATGTATCATTTCAATTAAAAGTTCTCAGGTTTTTAAGTTTTTGAAGAAATATTTGAAAGAAAAATTGTTTATTGCTAACAAGATTGCTTAGGTATTTCAATTACAGTTCTACTCTAGAATCTTACAGTATATGGGACTTGCATTGTGCAGCTGTGGACATTCACCTTCATCCTCCTAGCTCAAAAACTGATTAAGTTTCAGCAAAGACTAACACTTAGGTAAGCTGCTCATTTGTCCACTGGGAACTGTAAGAGTTGCCTCAACGGGCCCAGAGACTACTTGGCACTTATTCACCTAACTTGTTATGCACCCTTGCAACAATCAAAGAACGCTATGCTTAGCCTTTCACACAGCTCCCTGTCAGGACCTGTTCACTTATATTTTCATCCCAATGCACTTATCAAAGGAAGACTGACCCGGATTAGCAACGCTCCAGCCTTTGCTTGGTGATTCCAAGTGCACTGATTCCTTCTGCACAGGCCAAGCCATAGGATCACTGTGGGAATAAATCCACAGGAAACTTAACACAAGGGCACTATGCCCTGGTGATGAAAAATACTAGTATCAGAAACATACAAATCAGCCTGACACTACGCATTTCCTCACAGCTTTCAGGAGAGCAGCCAACACATACAAACCTCAGTCCTGAGGAGGGAAGAAAAAAGTGGGGAGGGATCCCAAATTGACTACAGACACTAACTACCCCAGACAGAGTTTAAATTCTCTCATGCCTTTGTTAGAATAAGGAACCTATTCAAACTTTAAATTGGTGTTTAGGAGGTGCCATAACACAAAGAGGGGGCAGAGGAATGGTGCAGATGAGGAACGAAGCAAAAATTAGGTCAGTCCTGTAACTGGCAAGAAACCCAAGTATCTCTCTTACTTTTGGTACCCTATCAAAAATTCACCCTCTACAAATTCACTGCACTTTACATGCGATACCTACCTTCTCAGCTGAAGTAAAAAGTTGCAACTTAATTGAGTTAGATTCTTCTCTTCAGCATAGGTAAAAACAATGTCCTTAAAACAAATTTGTTAATATTCTAATCATTGAATTTTCTTATCTGCAAATAAAGACAAGCCTTTGCTTAAAGCACAGAACAATGGTCACATAATTACACTGACAAGAAAAAAATCCAGCAGAAATTACTGAGGGAGTAAGATTCTCTACAGAGAAATTCTGTTGCAAAACAAGCGATGGATAAGAAAACCCAAACAGATATTTTAATCTAAAGAGACTGGGATCTAGGAAAATCTCTGTGGCTCATATGCTTATTTATTTGTAGCAGTCTTTGATAGCAAATACTTCACTGTAATATTGATCTGAATTTTACCATTTAAATCAGTTTCTTGAGAAGTTAATTATTACAAACTCAATGGATGGCTAGATAGATTGGAAAGTGACAATGAAACTTAAGACCTTTCAATTCTCTCCAAACTCTCAGTCCACAGGATAAAACTACTGCTTCATAACATTGCTGCCCCACAACCCCTTGTAGTGGAGTCTGTGGAAGTAGCCAGTAATTCCAGTTTGGTTTAAAAAAAAATCAAAAAAAAACAAAAAAAACCCTATAGTATACTTTTATTAATTTATTTTTAATCAGCAAGGGTACAAGTCTACCAGGGAAATGGCGGATTTTAGAAAAACTTCAGGTTTGTCCAGAAGAGACACTCTAGCGCTACCAGAACTTCTGGGTTTGATGCCTGAATTCCATGCTATGTGTGAGGTCCTACCAGGTGGTGAAAATGATTCCTCCTGGCCCTCAAATACATTTACAAAAGCACAGAGAATCATAGTCTTCAGTGCTCTTGATATTAGTCAGAGGAATATAAACCATTTTGTTCTTTTGGAGTGCCAGCATCTGCAATTTATCTTCATCGTCAGAGACTTGTAAGTACTTTAAGATACAACTGACACCATTGCTTTTATGTACCTACTCAGAAGTTCCTAGAACCCTCATCATTCACTGGTGCAGTAAGATTAACACACTTACACTGAGAAGAAAAGATGCTAGAAAGCATAGATCAGGGGTGGTTACAACATGCCTTAGATGCTTGCACTTGTATGGAAGTTCTTTTACTCAATTCCTGAAGTGTTTGGTATCCATGTGGTTGAGATAGAACTGACAACACCTGCAATGTCATTTAATAAAACAAAAGAAAACACAACACTTCAGCATTCACTTCTACATGCAGTAGCTCTACACTGGTTTAGATAGTGCCCTAACAAGAAGATGACAGCATTTCCTTTTCACAGCAGTAGGCTCCATCCTCAAAACAACTTAAAAACAGTTGTTTGAATGTGTGCTTTTTTTCTTTCATGTTGTTTTAAATCAAATTGTTCCTTACATAGCAGTAAGTTTATGAAGGAACCACAATGTATGAAGAGAAACATTTTTTCATTTTAGTATCTCCCAGTTCATTCCAAACTCCCATTATTTGGACTGTCACCCTGACACTGCCTGAGGTGCATTCCAGCTCTCTGCAAGAGAATCTGCTTTCCCACTAATGGGGCTGTTCTTGCAATGGGAAATGTAATTTTCCACTCCATTACAAATAGTGTGCAAAAGGACCTATTCCTCACTGCGCACCGATCAGTTCCCAGTGAAATCCTATTCACCAAATATTACAATAACAGAATCTACTTCAAATACAGGTGCTTTTTCAGGGATGGACAAACAGCTCTGATCCAACCATGGACACACCTGAACTTTGATAGCTCAGATATTCATCTACATTAGAGAAAAACACCCAACAGTTTCAGTGAAAGAGCAAGTTAGGAAGAAACTGAGAAAGCAAATATTTTCATGATACATTCTCAATATACTATTTTCCTACTGTTTTACCTTAACAGTCAAACATAAAGCAGATTTATATAGTGACTATTACTCTGTGGCATAATTTATCTAGGTTCACAAATCCATTAAAATATCAAACAGTGGTCTAAATACATTCTGAAACATCTTACAAGTTTAAAATTAGACGCCTGTGCAGCAAAATTAAACTTAAGCACACGAAACCCAACATTCTTTAATAAAAAATGGATACGTACAGCTATATTTTATATTTATCAGTCTATATTTATTTCCCTATATCATTGCATCTACAAGACAATCTTACAAAAAGGAATGAAAACCATTGTAAAAGAACTTATGCACATGCTGTGTCTCAGTAACGCCGTATAAATTGTTCTCATGCAATGCCCTTCAGGAAACTGTAACCCTGTACCCACTGATAAAAAGAATGAAAGACTGGGACTCTGTAAATGAACTACATAAAGAGTGCCTTTGGGAATTCTGTACCTAGAGTGTTTTCCGAACTAGGCATTAAGCTTATAAAAAAAACCCAAATAATTTTCAATTAAATCTGAGCAGCCCAAAAATGGAAGTTTCCTAGAACTTTCCTCCTTCTCTCATGTTACAGAAATAACAATAACAAAGCGTCTTAAATGAGAGTTATAGGAATCTATCATTAAAGGAACAGAAAAGTTACCTCTTATACTGTCTACAGTATATAATTGTAGCACCATTCACTAGGCAGAACAGCTAACAAATCACTCAATTGTATTCACACACATACACTACAGAACACTGAGAAAAAAATATTATTCCAAAAATCAAACTGAAAATAAAAAGTTTGTATTAATCATGGTTCAGTAAAAGTAGTGCAAAGGTAATTCTGCACTGTTCAGGACCACATTCACCCTTTCTGGTGCATATGGTTGTGCTAGTTCAAGATTCCAATGGAAATAGACAGCAATATTCTCAGATATTCATTAGCATTTCCTAAAGACAAACATATTTGAGGTAAAGAATGAATGACAATTTTCCTTTTCAAGAAAGTAAAACTTAAGAGTAACAGGTTTTCTTTTTTTTTCCCCGATGCAGCAATCTTTAAATTTTTTAGTTCCAAAATAAATTTATAAACAGCACTTGAAATGAACTCTAGGAACAGAATATCTAGACTTGTGGAGTCTAAGACTAAATACGCAAGGAACATTCCTTTATTTCTTACCATCACTGTTGAATTACTGCTTTACAAATAGCAGCCTATGTAGCATGCTTTTGAATTCTTCCATCCCAGAACACCCAGCCTCCAACAGCATGTTTTGATCTAACAGTTCTACCATGAAAAATATTTTCATTATAATTCTGAAGGTCTGCAGAATCACCATTGTGACAAAATGAAGACATCTTTGCAGATATCTATCACTGTTGGCAGCTTTTTAAGTAGGTATTCAAAAGTACAGAAGTATTAAAGATATGAAAATCTCATATCTGGGGAATCTTCAAAGAATAAGCATCAATTCACTGATCTGAATGATAAAGGCAGATGACAGGTGATTGTAGGAAAAGAAAGAATGGTAATAAAGTGATTAGAATGGACAATTCCATAATTTATCACTGCAAGAATAAGAAAAGCACCTTTCTGTAGCACCTACGGTCTGTACTACAGAACTACTCAGCTTCTTAGATGGTAAGTAGAACAACAGTCAAACACTTCAGCCAGGCACTTTAGTGATTTACTTATAGATGTTTCCCAGGCAGACACACTGACACACTCAGTGAAGTAACATGGAAACGACAAAGCACCAAAATCCTTGACAAACTGCAAATGCAATTGACTTCTTAACTCTGAATGACTACTCAAGCAAGCCCAAAGATGAATACTTTAAGTACTTTTCCATTTTGTTGTATCTCTACATTTTAAAATGTTACAGTTAGCAGGTTATCTCAAATTGTCCATGTCAGTTCTAGCCAAGAGGTATAGTAACATTTCCTCAGTGAATAATACTTTATTTTAAATTTTAAGAAGGGCAAAACTTATTCTGAAGACAATAGAAATAATTATGATGATTCCACATCTTGAAATATTTTATAAAAATTTACAGAAATATTCTTATAGAAATGTGCATTTGCAGTCAACAGTTTAAAACTGATTCAGTGTAGGAGAATTGCCTAAAAGGGACATCAGCTCTCTTTCTAAAGGTAATGCCCTAAAGAAACAATCTTTTAAAGACACTTTAGAGTTAGAAATCTGACTTAAGAAGCAAATTCCAATTTGATTTGAAAAAATGCTTAACTAAACTTCCCAATTGAACTTGGCCAATAAGGAGAAATCTAGATGCCATCCCTCTGAATGTAAGAGGATACAACTCAGAAACATATATACATACTCCAGTTTTATTACAAGGATTCAAATAAGTTCTTCAGTTAAGCAACAAAGAAATCAGACAACCTTAATATTCAGCAGTTAGATGTGTAAAGTTCTATACACAAAATATAAAAGTTATATTTATAAATATCTCTTAATCATGATTATTGCATGCTGGGTATAGTCACATAGTTTACTTCCACAGGAAGGTACTGTGTAGATGTAATGTACCTAATTACCATAAAAGAGTGCCTATAACTCCCAACTCTCATGCAGTTTACTTGTGAACTCCCATTTCGTACAGTCCTGCTTGGTCACACAGGTTAGAAAGGATGTGGCTTTTCTGAAGAACTGCCCACATATTTTTCATAAATTTCACATTTTTTAAGAGGAGGATTTTCTAAATGAGAGACTATCCAGAGAGGTCAGTAAGCCTGATCCATTAGATGGATCTGTGCCTAGTTACAGGTGCCCATGATAGGTAGGCTTTCACAGCTTGCAGGGCTTCTATATTTCCGAGACAAATAACTAAGGTGGTTAAAATACTGTTAATTAAAGCTACATTAACACATTATTTCCATTTTTTGTAAATGAAGTGTAAAACACAAACCCCCTGGAAAGAAAACAGGTAATCTGACTCCATGACTAAGATAAAGTGCAGACATCAGCTGTGCTTAAGACTTCCTTTCCAGGAAGGAGAAGTTTGAAGAAATAACAACTAGGGCATCAGCTGACACATGCCCTGAGGTAGACAATACCAGCACGAGGTATGCAGCTCAACTGAAGTAATCAAGCTCTCACAAGTGGCTCAAGATCTTTAGGCCTTTTGAGAAACTATCAGAAAAGAGCCCTGATGCACAGGGACAAAAAGGGAGATCAGAGTGCGCAAGGGATCTTGTGGCCAACATTAAAAGAGTGGTAGAAGATGGGTGAGCAAAGGTATGGCAGAGAGAAATCTCTAAGTGCCTCAGGAGGTGGCTGGCAGGCCCTGAACTGACACTGCTCTACATCAACCCCCAAGGATGAGGCATAAATGACATAGAAATGGGTCTGCTGTGGACTGTCAGGCACAGATAGGATCATCAGAACCCTTAAAAGATAATCAAATCCTCCCTGAGAGGCTGTTCATAAGCCATCTTCTAGAAATAGATTTAGATAAAGATTATTCTTCTGACTACACAATCTTTCTTCCGAATACAGTATAATTCATCTCTTGTTCTTACAATTTCCTATATAGCTTTTTATTATTTCCACCAACACAGTAAACCAACACTGCTCTTATCTAGCCTTCTTTGTGCACTTCAGACCTAAACACAACTTTAAAAAGTAGGCATGGGCATGGTGTCATTCCCATTTTCCAAAAGGAGCACTAACAAAGTCCAAAGCACTCTTAGGAATAAAATCTATATATTTTGATTGTAACACAGGTTCTCTAAACACACTCATTTGTTAGGGCTTTCATGATTCTTATACAAAGACCATTACCTTCACATGGATAATACCTTTGCTTATGTTTTTACTAGGTGCATATTAAGTGTACTAAGTATAAACAATAAGTAACCTGTAAATTTGACATGTAAAACCTGTGCCAAAGGTTCTACCTGTCTAATGTCTGTGTCAATAAAGAACAGATCTCTTCGGACTGAACTGAAAGAGATGCTATATTATGATAATGCCCAAGACCTGGCAGTAGCACTGTTTATTAGCATTTAGATTTACTTTTAGATCATTTTTGATTCCACATCCCAGATATTCCTAAGAAAGAAACAACAAAGATCACAGATTTCTCAAATGTAAACAATGCTGGTTATCAAAACACTCTTGTAGATCACTGGTGAAGATGGGACAGAAGAAATAATTTGTGCATTGAGACTAAATAATAAGCAAACAAAAATGCAAACAGGTTACCAAAAACAAGAAGTATTCTTTATGCCAAAAATTTGGTACAAGTTCTGTATTTTTCAAAATAGCTTTTTAGAAGTCTCTTTGATAGAACAAAGCCAGCAACAGAGTCTAGAAGAATGCAAACAGAGCAGAGCTCGTAGTATCCTGCATTAGATCATGGCTGTCACTCCCAAATCATCACTTGCTGATACTTTTGCATCGCTGAAGTGAGAGAAATAATAATCGAGTAAGTAAAACAGGAAGGCTCAGTGGCCTTCCTTAGATGTGAGTTGATATATAAACGCTTAATACTTTGATGAGAGCAGGTTGTATTGCATTATGGAATGGAACAGAATAAGAAACATAAAGGTTATTTTAACTCTATGGATGGTTGCTAAAGATAGGGTCAAAAACCCTTTGGAACAACAACAACAGATCCAAACCAATGAAAATTTAGCGCAAATACCAAAATATTCAGATATCTGTTCAGTCTGAGATTATACTCCTACTCGTAGTGCTCCTGGCACATTTGGATTGGCCACGGAAATGATGCCTGGTGGAGTTTGCTAAAGAAAAGAATTAGAGGGTAGAATAACAGGAAGTATAAATGGTTGAGAATATATTTACAAATCACTGCTACTTTGCATTTTGCTAATAGTCTTAATTCTAACAGAACTGCTATGCAGCTCATTACTTAGGGGAGTCTATCATTTTTCCCCTCTTGTACTAGCAGTGCTTTAAACCATGGTGTAATTAATGTAATTAAGTTATTAATAAAGATTGAAGGGGTTGGACACTGTGTGAAATACTTAATTTTGTGTATCTTTAGCTGACTGACTGTTTAGGTTTGTATTTCAACTGTCAGCCAAATTATGTGTAATTAAGCCAAAGCAGAGATCTGTCTCTCTCTCAACCAGAGACGATGGCAGACAGATTCATAGTTCTGGGTGGTGGGTGGTAAATCTGCCCACTCTTTTCTATCTGTTATATTTTCCTATTATGCTTTATTCATGTTCTGCATGTTTCAGTGTATTCATATTTTGAATTTCTCTGTTAGTCTGCAATGTAGAATAAATGGTTATGCTGCAGAAATAAAATGCTCTGAATTTATCTAATAAAAAAATGGATGAACTCTTGTCCTCATGCAATTTATTGATATTCTGTTGCTGTGGTAATGGGAGCACCAGTGTGAAACTGCTTGCTGTCACATTGCTCTACTTCTTCCTCCAACATCTGTAGAGAACTACTTCTAGGAGGGGAAAAAAAAAAAAGAAAAAGAAAGTGTGTCTTACTCTTGTTCTAGGCAGCTTCTACATTGAAGGACATAGTCCTGTACAAGATTGGCATTTTGGTTCCACACAACCCCAGAGTTGGCAACTGCTGCAAATCTAGTTGAGAATCCTGGGGCAGGTTTTGGCTGGGTCACTCCAGTGAAGGTAATTTGTAGATGTGCTTATTAATAAAAGCATTTCTTGAGCTCCCCAGCAACTCTGATCCCTTCCTGTGAAGATGTGCCACTAAGTTACTGCTTGAAGCCTACTGCCGACATGCGCACACATGCTCCACATTGTCAGCAGCACTGGCCCACATCAAGTATCTCATCTGGAAGATATGCTGTATTTTGTTAAATTAATAGTTGTGACCGAATTCAGCAGGCCTGAAGTTATTACACTTGTTTGAAAGTGCTGCAATTTCAGATTCATAAAAGACTGCGACATTTAGCTGTCTCTTCTCATATCATATCTCATGGGACTCTAGTGATTTTTATTTTATCCTGTCACCCTTCCAAACCACCTGAAGCAAAGCAGACAATACAAGCATATGGATCAAGTCAATAACAGTTAACGACGCAATCAGGACTGAAAGCATTTAAGGTATACCTACTGTAATCGAGCCTTGGAAGATACTGACATTAGGACATGCCCTGGCTTCTAGACACAGTCAGGGTCATAAAGCTCTACATATTTATCAACTATATCAAGATCTTGTAGGGCAGATATGGCATACAGATATTTTAAAGAAGCACAAAAGTGAAGGGCACACCACTCGGCCATTAATGAAGCAACTCAAGTTTTATATTTCTCATCTTTCCACTGACCCCTGATTTATAATTAAATTCTTTTAGTTGTTTACTCAAAGGAACAAGCTGCTCAAAATACAAAGGACTTCCAAAACACGAGATGGCTGTCTTGGGCACTTTGCAAAATGGAACAAAGATAAAGAACTGTATTATTTCTATTCTTCCATCTATAGCATTTCTTACTGTGACAACATGAAAAGCCATTTTCCAATCTGCAGATAAAAAGTTTCTACACGGTTGCAAAACACTGTCAAGAAATAGCCATCCACATCCCAAATGTTCTCTGCTAAATGATATTCAAAGTAAAAGCGAGAATAAATTGAGAGTAAACTATCTAACTTACCCACTTGAAGTTATAGGAAGTCAATGATTTTAAACGTGGAATACTGTCAGTGACTGCACAGTTTCCCAAACTGCTATAACTTCTTCACAGACTTTGTCTTTTATAAATTCAAGGAACATTTTCTATCTGAATTTACGGTGACAGTCACAGGGTATAAACATAGGGAAAAAAATCTTAGCCAGTTACCATTTGTATCTTGACTACCACACAGAATATTTGCTTCTCTTTCATTTTAAGCCATTAAAAGCTGGGGCATTTCAATTCAAAATGACTTCAGTATGAACATCATGAAGAGTTCGTGAAGAGCTTTTTTTTAAAAAAGACATCTGTCTCAAATTTTCAGAATATCCTTTTTATTCTGTGAGAAACACAGTGGACCTTTACCTTGTTTTCACTCTTGTATTCATAAAAGCTTTATGAAACACAATATACAAAGCTGACTTCACTACTAATGCCCATCAATAAGAGCACTTTAAGCTAAGAAACCCTAACTTTCTGCCCACCTCCACTCTTCCCATTAAAGGCTCATGAGGCACTCTGGTCAATAAAAGCAGTTGGAGATGTCCTTGATCTTTCTGTGGCTTTTATAAAAGCCAGATGGTATGGCTCTGGAATATGTCATATAACTTAGCAACATGAAGAATTAAAGGAAGAGTTCAAAATTAGCAAAATGACACTGCATGAAACTGAGCTTCCAAAAAATAAAATCACTATTTTTTTCTCCTAGAAAATTATGAATACTGCAGACACTCAAGTAAGCGCAGTGAAAAATAGTAATGGGCTAAAATAGTATATTTCAGTAGTTCTGAGTGATAGATCTGAAAGACAGAAAAATAAATAACCCAAAACTATCTTATCAGTTAGTCAAATGTTGTCCAATATGTCTGCCAAGCACCATAGCACAGATTTTGCATTAGTTTGGTCTTGTCAGCTACTCCCACCCCTTACTCTCAAGACTGAGCAAGCACCAGAAGCACCACCAACATCACAGCAGAATCATCAACATCGTCGTAAGACAGCTAGCAGAATTATGCTATGTGCTAACAGAAATGAAAAAACACCTATAGGACTAGAGCAAGGAAAGAATGGTAAGGAGTCATCTTCATTTAACTAAAACAAATCAAAATAATCCTTTGCACACATACAAATCTTGTCACAAAGAAATCTGAGGATGCTTCTTACATGTTAACTGTGATGTTGGCTCTCCAGCATCGCTGTGAAGTATATATTTAAGCTGAAAGACTCCTCAGCCAAAAGCTCAAATCCAATTCCTATTTCATCCCATGCCTGTTTATCTCAAAAGCTCTTTTAGGGACTACATTTTGCTTCATATTTATTCAGTGCCACATTAACAAAAAAATCACATACCTTTCTCATGCTATCAAAAAATTATTTCATAATTACTCCCAAGACAGAGCTTTTTTTGATTCTTTTATTTACTTTGCAGTTCTGTTACATGTCATGCATTGGTGTCATGTTTGAACTTCATTCCTGCCCTGCAGCAATATCCCATGTGATTTTCTCTAAGATCTTGTGATGGTTATTGAAGACTTTGTTTTCAGAGAAAACATTAGCCCTCAGTTTTGAAGAACTGCTTGAGGTGGAAAAAGAATTTGAATTATACCCTGCTAAAACTGTCATCAAAATGAATTATTACTGTTTACAGTTGTGTTCATTAATTTTACCTGTATCAGTCCATGTAGATAATACACATAAAGATGCAATGCACAAAGAGAGATGCTGTAAGAGGTTGCAAAATAAAAAACTCAGCAATTAGAAATGCCAGGATTAATGTTGCTTGTGCAAGTGTAATCGAAATGTTCTTTTTTCAACTACTCTCCATATGAAGATAATACTAGCAAATCTAGTGGCAGAGCACAGAATAGAACCCTTTTCTCCTCTGTAAGTACCTGAAATATGATAGTCCCCTTGGTTCTGCAGTAATCTATTGCACTTACTTTCTATCCTCACATGCATCATACTTAGACCTAGAAAGACAAGAATGGATCCATATAATTATATATTGCACATAACATGCAATGCACACAAGAAGAAAAAAAAATAAAGGAAGCTATTTCTAATATTGCAAAAGCATTGAGTGCTTAATTTTGTCACCTAAAAGATATTTTAGTATATGTAGTTTCCTGGATTAAAATCAGTTCAGTTACATGGAATAACGCTGTTATCTTGCAAAGGTTGACCAACAACCATGGTAATCAGTACCTCAGTAAGCACAGCCAAGAGGTAGAGCATGAAAGCAAAACTGTAGATGCTTCGCCTTTTTAGACCAGACAAAAGACTTGATAGTGAGTGGCTTGCACACCTATCCTAATTGTTACCTTGATATTTTGTATAACATTTGACACCGCCAAGAGGCAGTATGATTTCCACTACTGTTACATTACCTCTATTGCATCAAGTCATATTGAGAATTTGTAACAAAACATATCACAAGTGCTCTTAAAATATTATCCCCAAATAATTTATTTCACGATCCAATCACCTGATACAGATACAACTAATTATACAAAATGTCTATCTAAGAATAGAATTGAAGAATAAACTCTTTGCCAAGCTTTGTCACCCTGGAATCCATCAATAACCTGAAGAGGCGAGTGTGCTGTGACTGAAACGGCACGTTTTCCCAATTTGAACAGGTATCTCCAGCACACGCAATTTGAAAACTGATCAGACCAAACCAACAGAAAAGCCAGTAATACAATTTTTTTCACTATGATCCCACTGCCTAAACAAACCTAAACCAACCCATTGCACACCTGAACCACTGAAATGGATGCCCAGCACTGCTGGTGAGGTGGCAGTTCAGACTAACAGCGCCACCAGGACAACCCACCGCATCTCCTGATGCGCTCTGTCCCTTGGTGGAGCTCTCCCAAGACACAGTTGTAAACCGACTGGTCACTGGTTGGGCTCATCCCATCTACTGCTGTCAGTTTTCTGTTGTGCAGAAATTGCGAGCACAGAAGAGAGAATGCAGTCTGCAAGAGCCAGCGCTAGACAGGAGGGCTGGATATGTGTGTTCCCTTACATACACACGCGGGATGGACTAATAAATCATGCTTAAAGCCTATCTTCAACATAAACAATCCACAACTCTCAGTATGCTTCACTATGTAAATCTGGCAATATGTAATAAGAATCCTCTGCTCTAAATCCAAAATACAATTATATAAGTCCTAACAACACTGTACATAAATCAATAAATTGATAATGCTAACAGTTACAAATGATAATGATTTAGAAAGGAAGATATCTCATCTTCAGTCATGAAAAGCTGTATCAATGATTGCAATTAGCTTTGGGAGAACGTGACAGGATATTCTTGGCATTAGCATCTGATGGAGGGAATTATTTTTCCCTTAGGTATCAAGGGTTATAGCTGTCATCTATTAGTATTAGCCAAAGAAGTCACATGCATCTGAGGAACCTAAAGTATTCTTTTTCATCTATTTATAAATGATCAGCTGATATCCTTCTCATTTTCCAGATTTTACATCATTAACAGTTATCTCATACAAGTGTAAACTCTCAATATACCCTTCATGTAAGAATTAAAAAGTCATTAAGTGGTTTAGCTATAGTTTTCAGTGATTTTGACCATAAGCTCGCTTTCTTTTTTTTTTTTTTTTAATAAACTCCACTGTCTAAAAAATCTGTACCTTTCATTTCATTGCTGTCCCATATGACTCAAAACCTTCCATGTAACGTAGAAGGGTTAACCCCCATTTCTAAAAGTCCTATTTGGATATTTGAAAAATTGCTTTTAACTTTCAATGAGACTTAGATCTGCAAATCATTTTTTAAAATGCAGTTCGAATCTAGTCTACACTGGGAAATTTCAACTCCCTCAGGAAAAGCCTCCTCCTTTCAGGAACTTAGGCCAGCTATTTGCTCTGACACTACTACATTTGTGGGATATGTATGCTGCTGGCTTCTTTTGCTCTTACCATATAGTCTCACATGACCCACCATTAGCCTAGGTCTCACTGCTTCTGATACTGTCCTTCTTCTGGACCTTATTCATCTGGATATTTTTCAGCGGATATCTCCTGGATGACAGGCTAGGATGTTCTGAAATGACTACTATGTCAGATGTCAAGGCCTTAATTTTTAGAGTAAAATTATGGAACACTCTTGCACAAACCCTCATTTTTAACCATTTTATTCAAGCTGACTTAAAAAGATATTTAAAGGATGGTAAAGAAGAAAAGGATATTGAAGAGGAAAAAATTGTAAGGGATGAGAGAAAACAAAGATGCTATTTCCAAGCTTCAGTGTGTCATCTCCTACAAATACAAAACCAACTAAAAATAACCTACATATTTGCAACACGGATGATTATACTGTAGACCAGTGCCTGTGGGAGCTATGAAAAATAAACCAATAAAAAAGAGATTGAATTGTTAGCTGTAGAAATATGATTTTCATAAAATATACTTGGTTTTGTTTTGTAAGTTTTTTCCCTGTCTCTGAAATTTTATATGGAATTTAGCATATTCACATTCACAGCAAAAGATTAACATGATAAAGTTTAACAGCACTGAAGCAGGCACTGTAGTCTAAGAGGTTAATAATTCATTAAACATACAGCATAATAGCTAGACAAGATTTTTTTAATTTATTATTTATTTTTGAGTTATTGTTTTTCATAGTTTAAAAAACCTAAGTTCCTCTGTTAACAGTGTTACAGAGAAAATTCCTTCACAAGTGCTATGGATAGGAAGTTTTACTTAAAGAGATATTAAAAAAAAAAAAAAAAAAAAAACAACCCCCCCACCACCCTTAACATAAAATTCACAAACGTTAGCAAAGGACTGAAATAGAAATGCTGCAATTCATCATTACAAAACTAGACAGAGGCAATAGCCTCCACTGGGTTCAGAGGGTTCTGAATCACTTCCTTGCTGTAGATTTCTCCTTTCTATAAGGCTCAGATTCACTATGGGTATTTGATTATGTTTTTATACTTCTAATAGATAACCTATTAAATTTTATACAGAAAATACCCTTTTGAATCAATGATGAAGTATAACCAAACAATACATATGATAGATATAAAAATATAGCTATCTGATTTCATTGGCTCAAAGAGCTCACTAAACAGTTTTGATACACAATGGTACAAATTGGCCTGATTTATTACCTTATCCATGAAACCCATAATGGCAAAGGGGCAGAAGGAATTTAATACTTACCACATTCAACACAGGATGATTCTGTAGTCCAGGGGTATAAAATCAACACCTCAAATAACTTATAAATACACAGGATATGTCACATGGAAAAAAACAGAAGTGAAAATTACACTCCATCATTTGTGATTAGAGGATTTTCCTTTAGTTTTCATTAAGGAAATGCCATTGTTTTTCAGTGACAGTTCCCACACAAAACCAGCATTTTCTTTAATTTGCAAGTACCATGCTGTAATTAAATAAAATTACCTATCGTCAAATGACTGTGTGACATTGTGGGCTGAGCATCATTACCCCAGTCCATTAGGGGTTGTGTTTCTTTGGTTGCACTAATGCATAAATGACTATCCAATGTTAATACCCCATGGCTTAAAGGCTAAAAAAAAAAAAGAGAGAGAAAAGAGTAAGACATTAAAATTCTGAAGTGGTAACTGAACGACAGAGGAACATGTTTTCCCCAACATACATTCCAAAAAAGAACCAACTTCGTGATTTAAAACAAAACTATTTGCTGCTGAATTTCCTGACTTTCAAGCATGATTGGAAGCAGAAATATCAAGAACGTACTTCACTCCCAGGCCAGTCTCCACCTTTAAAAGATCGAAAACATTTTTCATAATTGAAATTCATGACAGAACCATATCTACATGTTTATTCAAGCATGAATTACCACAGGGGAGGGACAGATAGATTTAGAAGTCCTTCCCGATCTTTGTTTTTCTTAATGTAAGTACAAGACAACAATGTAAGAATAATTTCTTTAGGTTATTTTAGTCATGCATAATGAACTTCACAAGCTACAGAGGAATAGACCCTGTCAGTATTCTGCTGATACAGTGCTGGAAAAGCATAATGTAAAACCCAGGTCTCTGTGATAATACTGAACAAATGGTTCAGCACAGCACAAGGGTCCTGGAAGACAAGTTATTCACAGGAGACATAAAACCTATGTGACAATCAGGGTGACAACAAGATAACCTTGCACTTTTCACAACAGTTGTTTCCTATTTGACCACTTTGATAGGGATCAAAAGTTAAATTCCAACAACCAAATATTTTGTTTTCAATTTGAGAAATACTCAGTACTCTTCATGGGAACACAGCTAGGAGAATAACTTAAAGCAACTGACTACTGCACAAACATTGCATTTAGGGGGGAAGCCAGAACCATCCTACTGATCACAGCTCCCAAGATCCAGATCAATCATAGCTTACGTCCTATCCCAATCAATGACACCTACCTAATGGGCATCCCACCACCACGAATTCAGCATTTTATAGGCTACATGTTTCCCAGTTCTTCAAAAGGTCTTCTCCACTATTCAAAATTCACATCCCTTTTCTGGGATTCAGTTTATCATGCCACTACAACTAAGGCCATAATAATTATTGTTTTGGTCAATAGATTATTTCTTACTTGTTCTATCCTATTGCTGAATATTCCCCTTTGAAGGAAAATGCCATTGCCTTCACAAAGAAGTCTGACAAATGGAAATCTCAGCTGCTTTGGTAATGATGATGATGATGGTGATACACTCATGAGTGCCAAATTCCCAAACTGAGATCTCAGCAGCATTGCATCTCCAGATTCAATTGCTGTCTTTACAAAACAGCCACTGAATACTCAAACCCCACTCCTAAAAAGTTTTCCGGTTTTATTTTTTGTAGGAAAAAAAGAAACTCAGATGACAAAAATAATCTTTTTTAAATTTTGAAAAACTGTATTTTTTACTATTATTACGAAAATGTGTTCCTGAATTTATACTTCTCAGGCTCTTCTCAATGTAAAGGGCCTTTTGAAATGTGACAAGCGACAAAAGCAAGATACTAAAGATTATAGGAGGGAGTTGCAAACTATGTGGAAATAACTTCTTTTGTAGAAATTATTTGTATATGGGTTTTTTTTGTAACTCAATAACAGTATTGTTAATAGTTCACATTAACCCTTTCAGTTATACCTGGAAAAAAAAAAAAACTGTTCTGGTAGCAAACATCTCTCTTGAGCTCAGGAATATATCTAGTCTACATGTCTGGCTATTTGAGTAACTGGGAAAAATATTAATTTCTAAGCGTATTTCAAACAATTTCTCATGCAAGTAACTAATCTGAAATTGTTAAGAGGAATAGTGAGCGAGAAAGAAGAGCATGTCTCTGGAACAGAAGACAACAAAACAGAACAGAGGAGATTCTAAAACTGTTGAATTAATTCTGTCCTTCAACCTTGCAATGCTAGTTAGCCTGTCAGTTCAAAGATCCATTCTCCTATCGCTTGAAATCCCTCAGATGGCTAAGCCAAAGCTGGCTAATTACTGCTGACAGAAACGCAATCACAGGATTAGACCCCGATAGTACCACAGAGAATGGAAGTCGGTGTTTCCACACTGCTCACATCTCTTGAGAAACAGATGTTGAGTACTTTTAAATCCACGTCCTCATTTCCCCAGTAATGGCACAGCCTTTACCAAGGCATAAAAGTAATGGTCAGAGAACTGGTAACACTTTTCTTATTTTTCAATGGTCATCTACTCACTTTGACTCAAGGCAAGTGGGGTTACAAGTTATCAGCTATTGAGATGATAGCATGAGGAAAACAGCAACATGAGAATACATTCATATCGAAATAGAAGAAAATATTGTTTGCCATCAGGTAGAGAATAAAGAGTTCCCAAAGGAAGACAGATATGGAGAAGGATGCAGAAAGGTGACAATCAATTAATAATGTCAGGTGAAATGAACAAAAGATTGAGATTCCTGACAGTCAGCATTGGTCTTGTCCTCATCCAAGAGGGAAAACTCCTATTTGGAACCAGTTCAGAAGAACTAGGAAGCTGAAGGCAAGGAAAATGCAGCTGTCAAAACACACCTACTGACTTACAGAATAAAAAGAAATGTGCAAAACTAGAGATGTCCAACACGCATGTCTAGAATCCAAAATGTATAAAGAAGAAGATTTTTCCCCTCAAGCCTAGACATATTTTGTTCATTAAAAAACACGCTATTGAATAACTGTCTGTAAACCAATAATATTACAATATATGCACGTATTATGATACATAATCTCTACCATATACCCATATGGTGGCCAACTGAAGCAATTTAACTTTTACAGACAATTACTCAAGATACCACAGTAGCTTCATACAGTAGAAACAGAAGGCACTGGTGGACTCTACAACACCTTCATGTAGGAATTGATAATGTTAAACAGTGGGTCATCCACCTCCCTTCCTCTAGATGTTGAAAGACAGGTGTAAGAGTTGTCACAGAAACAGCGTTAATTGAAACGCTGACCTTCTCTGGCCGTTCTCCAAATATACCCACCTTGTCATTCTCAGGGTGGAAATGCTACTCAGCTGACCACCCAGACAGAGAGAGCATTGGGTCTTCAACCTCAGGTGCCAGCAGGCTCAGTGAGTTTTAGTCTCTGAGCTCTTCCTTTGACACACTTAGGGACAGCGGCTCAGGCTGGTAACCAGAGTTCATTTAATAGTTAGAGTAGGAACACAAAAAATATAAGGCTTACAGAATTTTAAGTATTATAGCAAATAATGCCACAGTTTCCATGTGTATCTAAAGCTGCAGTATTTCCAGTAGCTACTTAAATAAATAAGAATGCAGCAGAAGAGTGCATGCGAAAGAGAGCAAGAAATGCTAGTTCCTCAATAGCCTTGTATAATTCAACATATAAATAAGGTTGTCAATGATTCATTATACAATGACTGTCTTAACAAAAAGGTAATATATAGTATTCAAAAGCATCAGCTACATTCAACTCCATGTAATCAGAAGAGAGCTAAGAAGCAGAGGGACACTTCCATGAGATAAAGACTGAAAAGACTGGAACCACTATACAATAGATAAATAAAGTATACCTAGATATGCCCTTTTGCAATACAATAGCATTGAGGCATTTAATTTAACTGAAAAGAAGATAGAATGTTAAAAACCCAGAATTAGCCTAGGGAACTAACTACAATGATATAAATATTGTTAGTATGGTTATGGAATTTAAGTATGAGTCAAAACAAGAGAGGACATCAATATGGTAATGAAATAAACAGAATTATGTTAAAGAACCCACACACACACCTTGCCCCAATGGATCTTTATTCTTTTGTCCTGGCCCCACATTGTCTTTACAGAGTGAGGTCTCTCTCCTCTCTTATTCTCCAGACCAGTAGCATCAATGATTCTCTGGGATGAACACAGTTTGCTCCCTCAGGAAAAGCCTCCTCCTTTCCATCACTTGTGAAGGTTGTTTTTTCTTCTTTTCCCTGTTCCTTCCAGCAGTCTCCCAAAGTCTTTATTCCTGCTACAAACTCCCTGTTCACTGGCTCTCCTGCTCCCTGCCTGATGCAGCTGACACTCAGGAGGGCTCTCTGACAAGCAAGCTCAGCTGCTTTCAGGGAAGAGCCGTTCTCTCACCACCTCTAGAGAGTTTGACCTAACCAGCCATGAGTGTAGCACTCCAGAGAGGATAAGCAAGCAGCTTTCCTCTCTGCAGTTCAGCAACACAGTTTTTTAAAAGAACAGAATATACAGTCCACATAGATCAGATTCAAAACAAATCCACTGAACAGCTCAACCATCCACTAGATTGGTCATATTTTCTGAAAAGGAATACACACTTTAGTTCTTGAACTTCAAATGCATCAATATTATTCTGCTTCATTATTGATGGGTAAAAGTCTAGTGTCCTTAGAAGACGCAACTCTGCTCTTCCAGTAGTTTCTTTCAAATAGCTTTTAAACTTCACAAAAACACTGTTTCTAGACAGTCATAAGTCACAAAGCAATATAAGTCATCTTGCCTATCTTAGCTAACATGCAGGTGAAATTTTATTTTGAGTTTACTGCTAATGCCCAAAAGATCAAGATTCTGGTATGAAATGCTTATATACAATTTATGTATGGCCAAATAGCACTGAAAAAAAATGTGGTGCATTAACTTTGTGGACTGAAGCTCACTAAAAAAATGCATTAGGAAAGGATATGAAAGGATAGCCACCAAAAAAATGCAGCAAAATAATATATTTATGATGAAAGAAAATCCAAGAAAAGTTTTTTTCAAGCAAGTAGACACAGATCCAAATCCAGATGTATCAAGGTCATCAGCAGTACTTCCATGGATTTTATCAACTATTGGATTGACCTCACAGCTTTTTTTATAAGTGAGTGTCTAACATTTTGCTATAATTTTCAACTGAAACTAAAGATGAATAGTCAGATGAATTCCTAATGCATTATGAAAACATTCTTTTGTCCTGCTTCCATACTTTTTTTTCCCCAGGGTGGGGGGAAGAGGAGGAAGTGGTCAACCAGCAAGTCATCCAAAGGCCCAGTCTGTTAATAGTCTTAGCCACACCTACCACTGGAGCAACACTTGTAACTTACACCTCAGGGCACAGATCACAAGGTTTCCTCAGCAAAACACTAATTGACATCACATGAATATGATTAGCATCTTCTCATTGACATGCTGGATGTATAACACATTTTAAATGGCATTTTTATGTAGTGAAAACCTGAGTGATATTAACACAAATTTCTTATCTCAGTGTATTTAGTAACACCTTTGAAAAACTTGCATTTATTTCTACAGGAAATGGGTCATACATATCTACCAAGCAGGCATTAAAATAGCTGCTAGATTGCTTTAAATTACATGCTTGTTCTTCAGATTTTGTACCATTTTTGTTGTATTTTTGAGAACTAAATTTCTTAAATTAATCAAAGAACATTAAACTGGTTTCTCTTGCATCAAAGTCTTTGCTGTTTTATAACAACATCTTGGTCTTATTTCAGAAAAGAACAATAGATTGAGAATTTATAACAAAACCTTTAGCAAAAATTGCCAGTAACCGAACTGAGGAAACAAGCAAAACTTAAGAGGCACCATGAATAGGAAGGGTCTTACGATACATAAACATAAAGGTCCGAGTTCTAATTTCAGGTGCTCAACCTGACAATTCAAAAAGTAATATACTTGGAATTTGTTTAAAAATTTGTTTAAAAGTGCTCTCTAAAGACTGTAAGGTGAGCCGATTGCTCAATTATGACAAACTTCGATTGAGTGAATTTTATGATCACACATTATATATAGTCACAACTGCAGCAACATGACCCAGACAGTTCATATATATCTACACACAAGAAAAAAAGCTGCAGCAAAATAACTCCTAAGTAATGCTCTAGAATGTGAAACAATTGAAAACTTGTAATTTGTTTCTCTAAATGAAGGTATTCATCTTATGGGGGATTCTAACAAACATCAGCTCCTTTCTATCAAATTACTGTTAAGCTACAGTCTCTCTGATGCATTCAAATGCAGAGTACATCGCTCATTTCCAGCTACCCCAACAGATTTGCACACATGAACAGGCAGATCAGACTCCAAGGGAACATAAGCTTTTATGCATCAGTCAACAACTAACTGATGAGGTTAAGTAGAAACTTTACCCAGGGGCAGGAGATTTCAATAACTGTCCCCTGTGGAGTTGCATTGAGTCTCCAGTCTGGAACTGGCTGGGATCTGACAGTGTGAAAGGACTATGCCAGGCAAACATCTTACCCACTTCTTGGTTTGTGCACAAGCTATACTAACCATTTACCTTCCTCCACTGACTGACACATCTGCAAACTCTCCAACATCAATTTTATGAAGACATATTCAAATCAGAAAAGTTTTAGACAAGATGCTAGTTATAACAGAACCTACAACAATAAACAATCTGATGCAAATAACGTGCTGCAAATAAAATAGTAGATATGAAATAGATGCTGTAACAGTAAGCAAGGCCAAGACTGAGGCCTCTCTTCAAACACACAACTGATGTATTTAAAAATTAAAGTGTTTTTTCTATATTTAAATTTTCAAAAGTGTCTCTCACTGTTGCCAATTTATATTTAAAAAAGCAAAGTTAAAATATTGCTAATGTAACCCAGACATATGTTGGATTTCAAGAAACACAGTCTTATCTTCAGCTAAATATTTATGCAATGTATCTAACACTGACAATGAGCAGCCTACAAAGCTTTTTATAAGACATGCTTAGCAGCAATAAACGTTAAAGAGTAAACCTCAGTTTAAAATATTTTTAAAAGCCTTTGATTTGCTTTTAAATATAAGTTCCAATATCAAGGGTCACAAAAGATATGGCGTTTACACTCAGTTTTCATGCTTGTCTTTCAACATAAGCAGCCTTTTTCATTAAAACACACACACAGAGCTTAGTTCTGTAAAAATTATATTTTAATTTCAATTTAGGTCAAACATATACTGGAGCAGATTATTGTTCCATTTACAATTCCATTGATAAACGGAATTTACAGTAACAAATTTTGGAGGTCTTTCAATTATAGTTAACTACCACACAACCATTTAATACTGTTAAAATATGTAAGACTACAGTAGATTTGTATAGTAAGGATTGTTTTTTTCCAATAGTGCCAAACTGGATCAACTTTTCCTTTGTTGTAATTTTTAAGCAAAAGATAAGTTTAAAGAACACACAACAAAGAAAGGGTTACAGGAACACGGCCAAAACTTGCATAATAATTCAAGAAAAGAACTATAAATCACAAATCTCACAAGAAAAGTATTTATTACATTTTAGAGTACAGTATTCTCTACAGACCTGATCCAACATCCCACAAAATGGATCTGTTCATTGCATCAAATCCCACCCTCCTAAATGCCATTTAAACTGTTACTTCACGAGCATCAAAAAGATGCAATAAGGATGAACTGAATGGATAAAAAGTGCAGAAAAATTTTATATGATATAAAGGTCTCTATGTTTTTGAGGACCAAGATATGAATCAACCCTTTTCACCTATTGCTGGAATATGAACTGAAGAATAGTCTGGCATCTTCTGAGCACAAGTATGAGAAAGATTACTACTGTGTTCAGTGAACCCTTGCCCACACATATATTGAGACTCTCAAGGGAAAAGTGGGTCACACTCTAATCATAAAAAACACTCCAACTTGTACAAGAAAACATTTTATTACCCTTTAAACTTTTATTTTTGCAGCTGCAAAACAGCTTTATTAGGAGAGATAACATATGTGATCATCTGCCATCTTGGTAGTGCCTGTGCAGTATTACATTGTTAACACCGCTTCCTCTCAAAGATATGTTACTAAAATGGATATACACTTCTAGGAACCTCCTATCTCACAGTGTTAGTCAAAAGAGAACAGCCAGTAATCAGTAGAAATAGATACATCTGATGAACTCACTAACTCTCTAACAATTTAACCCTTTCAGAGGTATATACAGCATATTAAAGGATTTTAGTAGATTTAGTTGTCACTGCAAGCTAGAAAACCTCAACAAAATAAGAAGAATTAATAAAGCTATCTATGAGCCAATTACAGAACCCAAACTCACAAAGACAAGCATGGCCCTTGATATCATCCTTGAAATATTTGTTCAATAAGAACCTTCAAATAAAACAAGATATATAGGACTATGCTAAATGTGTCCTTTACATTGCTTTCCAAAAAAGTATGATTTTTAGAAGAAAACAAGTATATTCATGTTAGTAGAATGTTGTAAAGGCCTAAAGGACTTAGGTGAACAATTTCATTCTGCCTTTAAATCGCAGCCTTGCATTTCACAGTGAAATTAAAATTGATTCTTATCAGAAACCCTAGGTACTTCTGACAAGACAAAAGAACAAAAATTAAGAGCAGCTGGCCCCTCCACAGTTGCCAATCTCACAATCTCAGAAATGTACACCTAAAAAACACAGAATATCCCTTTCTACCATACACTAACCTCCATCTCCTTTAACAGCCAACAAAAATACGTTCACCTTGCCACATGTTTAAAAGGTCTATTGACCAGGCATATTTTATACCAGGATAAGGAGCTGAAAGGCCCTTCCTTGTCTTTCTCCCCTCTCCCCTTTTTATATTAAGGTCAATCTAATAAACATAATTCATACAAGGTTCCTACTGTTCCGGTCTCACTTCTAGTGTTAAATCAATTGTTAATCTTGTGCATTTTGTCTGCACTTTGTTCACGTAATCCATAACTTTAATTCAAATTAGTCCGTAACCGAGAACAAAAGGGCTTCTCTGAGAAAGAAAGAGAATGTGAATGTATGTGTAGGATATGTCAGAGAACAGTTTTGACTGCTAAGTACTGCCGCGTTGTAAGGCTGAATTTTCTCTCACTTCAAAGCTAGAGATCCCCAAAGAAAAACACTCTGGCTATGCAGGGAAAAATATAAGGACACATAACACCATAAAGGATATATGTATTCTGTCTGATTTATTTAAATTGAAAAAGACATAAGTGTATTTATAAGAATTGCTTTAGCTTTTGTATTTATCAGTGTCCTCAATCTTACCTCCATTACAGACCTGACAGAATAATTAATTTCAGTCAATCAATCATTTAACAAAAACTCACAGGTGACCTCAAAATAACACATAATCCACCGAGAACCAGTCACAACAACAATCTTCAAATTCCCTTGGAAAGGAAAATTAAGTCAGCTATGTGTGGCTCGGGGCAACCTAAGCTGTAAATCTCTCTTTTCTGATCTCTTCATACAGATGAAAGAGTAGTGCCGCTCTGGATTACACAGAACAATTATGTGTTCTAAAAACTCGGGGAATCAGCTTTCAGACAGCCTTAATCATTAACAATTAACCGCATCTTTTGCCATCCTGCACTAGTTCCACCAATGCTATGAACACTCAAGAACCACTTTAAGCAGCCAATTGCTCACATTTAGGTTTACGGATAATATAAGGCCTGCTAATATTTGTTGACAAACCCAAATAGAAATCACTTACAAGCATGAAAAAATAGCCAGCTTCTCCCTCCACTGCATACCTTGAAAAAGGTGGAGCTGATTTTGAATGCTTGAGTAGGCTGCTACTAGTGTGAACACATAGAAAGAACAAGAGATGTGAATTTCATGGTTTGCTCTGCCAACCACTCAGAAAATATAGGGATTTAAATCACTGTTTCCTTTTTTAAAAAGTATAAGCTTGTTGTACTGTCCTTAAAACTAGAAGACATTATCTTTAGCTATGCTGGCTCTGCTATTCTGGTGGGTCACTGAAGATTGACTGCATGCTTTTTCCAGCTGGCTTACAATAGCCTTTCCCTTGAAATTTCCCACCAGTGCATTACAGGAGCAACAGTGTAGATATTAACAAAGACAAGATACCATCAGCTGCCAGAATATTACCATTATGAGGTCAATCTGAGAAAGGATAGATGACATTGTGGTAAAAATGTTCATGTCTTTTCTACACCAGAACTCTCATCATTGCTACCACCAGTGGAGCTTCACCAAGGAGAAATTTTATGAAAAACCTTAGTAGTAGATAGCTGCTCTGGGTTGCGACAAGATATATAGTAAGTCGTAACAGTCCAGAAAATGTGAAGCTCCTGAAATACAAAAGGCTCAGCAGTGTAAATCCAGGAAGATAAACTGACTGTAGTTTGTAATTCAACCAGGCAATGCAGTTGTTAGCTAGACTCAAAGCCTTAGTAAAATTTACTTTTATTTTTAATTACTCAGACCAGAGCACCTTGTACTCAAGGGCAACAAGCTTTGATTTAGGGACTTTAAAATCCTGTCCTCATATTCCCCAGTAGACAAAAACTGCTGGCAGCAAAGCTATCACAGCAAAGTTAAAACCAAAGAAACTGTTCTGAAACAGACAGCAACAGAGAAAAATCAAATCTGATGAAAGAGAGGGACCCACATCTCCAAGGATGCTATTATATCAGGAAGCAAGTAACCGCGTTGTTGTGAGTTCAAAAATACACAATAGGCAAAAATACACTATAAGCAAAGCAAAAACAGCAGAGTAAAATAACATCTTATTAGACCAATTGATATAGTTAGCAAAACTGGACAAGCCTTTGGATGTGCTCACCATTCTTCAGGCCTGAAACAGAATCAGCAACATTTGAGCTAAACACTAGCCGAGAACAGCTGCTCTGAGTTTAGCTAGATTATGAAAATCAATGAGACAATCTAGAGAAAAGATAGTTAATACCTGTGGAGCAGAGAGAAACATTAACAAGCAGAGGGCACCTGGCTCACACACACCTAAAGCCAGGATTTTACCTTCCCTATTTGTCTGCTTCTTTGGCAAATAGCTACTTCACATACTGCTCAAGCAAGCCTGGTGAGATGGCTGAGCTAAAAACTGAGAAAAGATTCTTTATACCTTCACCATACTGGAACTTCAGCAGTACCAGTGTGTGTTTTGAATTGCCAGCAAACATTTCAGGATCCAATACTGTGCTGCTGGAGTTAGAGTGCCATGGTAAATAAATACTGCAGCTATGGTTGTTCAACTTCTTGACTTGAAAGTGGCTTCTACCTGTCACTGTGTTTATACAAACACTAAGTGAAGTCTCACAAAAAGTTAATTGCTTGAAGACAGTTGCTCTGAAAAGAAAGGCTTGAGCACAGCAGCTCCAAGAAAAGAGTGTGAATGTAGCTGGGGTGCAGAAAAGCAGTACGTCCATACGCTGCTTGTAAAGTGAGGGCTGTGTCCTGCAAAGACCTGCTGGAATGCATCCCTTCCCCCTCTCTCCCAGCAGAAGCATGTCCACTCAAAGGACATTTGTTATTTTCCTGAAGAAGTCTCACTGCAGTTATGTCTGCGTGCACAAGGAAGCATGATATGGAGTTCTATTATTAGCAGCACAGTGTTCAACCACCAGCGTAAGATTCGGCCAAAGCCATGCATTCAATAAGCTTTATCATCAACATAAGAGTCTAATAAACGTCCTCCCCGGTTAACAGGCTGCAGAAGCATGTTTCAGACACCACATGTGGAGATTAACTAGAAAGTTAGTTTTGAAACATCAAGTCTTTGCTATCTCCTGGACAACGAAGAATCAGTCAAAAAAAACGCTAACAAACACTACCACGTTGAAGGCTCAGTGAGCTTTACCCCCTCCTCTGGTGAAAAAGGAAAAGAGAGAGCAAGGGAGAGATTCATCAGTCTGAACACAATGTGGCCTTGAATATAAGGCAAGTGCCACTTATCAAGAATAGAAATACAAACTGAGAAAATATGCTAACCCTAATCCACATATACAGACACACACACCTGTGTCCCATGCAGATTTACTACAGAACTAAACTGCTCACAGTTTGGAGTCCCTTGTACCATACCCAGAACTGCTGCCACCATATGGGATGATCTTGATTCTGTCCAGTCACTCAGAAGATGTGAAAAGATGCAGCCCAGATCTTAAAGTGACTGTGCCAGAAATCCAGCTCTACAGTCTACACAGACCTACAAGGTTTGTGTAGGGTTTCCTCGTTTTGTTTTTTTGCTTTTTCTTTTTTGGTCTGAAGCAGACCAGTATAGCCCTTTCCCAGGATGCTCTTCAAATGTGTTTCTATTTTTTAATCACAGCAACTCAGCCTAGAAAAATTACAGTGAACAATCACATATAAAAGTGGAGAAATCTTTCAAACTCTGTCAGAAAGTAACTTTTGTACTGACCAAGAGTTCTCTATTTGAGTATAGTAAAATGGCTGGTGTTTACTTGACAGAAACAGGTGATTCCTCTTAAACCTAGACAGGTGGCAATAAAACACTTGAGCTACCCATTGCTGACTGCTTCTTTCTCCACTACAGCCACAAAATGTTGGTATCTTGATAGTCATTAACCACTTCTAATGCCTCAATGAATCAGCCATGCTGCGACAAAAAGTGAAAACTACCACTTTGTTTCCCTATAAACGTAGATTGCAATACCCAAGACAGAAATAAACTAAGCAGTGCTGCTAGGCTGCACTTCTGAAAATTAAGTACTTCTGAGATGACTGTGAAAATTCCTGCCACCTGTATTTTAGCTTGGCTATTGTACTTCTCTTTGCACCTTGTCAAAGACTTAGACTTTTGTTTTTCCCCAGTTTTGAGATTTGTCAGCAGGGTTTTCCAACGTATCTAGATCTTATTCATAGAAAATTTCTTCTTTCTTTTACAACAGTCCATTGAATGGATTATGATTAACCTTCACTGTTTTGGAGTGACAGTTAAACCAAAAAATGTGAAAAATATATATGCTGCACACAGCAGCACAAGGGATACTGTACGCTCAAGACCAAGTGCAAAAGACAGAAAAAGTATGAGAACTAAATTGTCTGAGCATTTAAAGAAGCATCTCTACCCCAGAACCGGACTGAATTACATGGACCAAACCTTGATGGGAAGGGAAGATTCTTGTAACACCTTTGCAGTGTACAAAACACCAGCTGCCAGGAGACTGTCTTGCTCGTCTGACTCAAATGTAGTAGACAATTAATATTCCACACCTCGGGCTACATATTATTTTTGATTTATAAGAATTCTCTTGGATATAGGCAAATGAAACAATACTAGCATCTCATAACTATATAAAAGAGATCTGTTTAATAAATATTGCATTATCTGCAGTTATTTTTAACAGATGCACATTGTGTTAATAAAAGCTATACAGAGCATAAGATTAAACAATGTGTTTTGTTACATTGACAATAAATTCCTTTTTAATAATAAGTCATATTACACAAGAGCCATTGGTATTATTGGATTGTTCATATTTTAGGATTCCTGGCAGCCAGGAAGCAATAAACTTTACTTTCTTTTCTTCTGTCCAAAGGAGGGAGGGACTAAGCATGTTAAATGCTTAGAACATTAATTAGAAACATAACTGACTTTTACAAGATTTAAAGCTATATCCAGGGGGTGTGTACATCCAGGGGGTGTGTACAAGTATGCAGAAATGGTTCCTGGAAGTAGGTATAAATGAGATTTGTACAGAAGTAACCCTTAAAAAGGCAGAAAGAGCGCAGTAGCAACTAAATATTTTTATAGACATCTATTCCCTTTCTCCTGCCCAAACTTTCATTAGTGTGAATATAAATTTGTTATTCTAAACACAAAATTCAGAAGATACTAAAAGTAAGGATTTTGTACCTTGTCGATAGTGCACATTTAGGACCTAACTTGCCTTCAGATAAATATTCCTGCATAGCAAGTTGTTGGGTTTTTTTAATACTTCTTCTTTAATACCCCAAAGTGGTTATGCATACACAATAGGGTTTAGAATTTAGGTTACTATAGTGTATGTGATTCTACTGTACACTAAAACAGATCCATTATTATAATTGATTATTCCTCAAAAAAAAAAAAAAAAGATAGAGAGACAGGGAGAGACAGAGAGAGAAGGTTACACTGCAAAGGCAAGAGGTGAATTCAGAGAAAGTTAAATAAATAATACTGTAAGCTGCCAGTATAAAAGACAGTATTTCTGTGAAAATATGCATTGTCCCTAGAAACTGTTCTAGGGCCTTTACCCAGTGCTTGTAGAAAAAGAAAAAGAGAAAGAGAAAAAAGAGGTTTGTATATTGGAATAACTGTCCAAACACCCAGTCATCTGTGGATTCTATATACTCCTTTATAGATATTAACACAATCTTGTGATATATGTAAGCAAATATTATCCACATTTTGGAGAATTAACCCAGAAAAGAGAGAGGGCCAACATAACAGCTTTACAAGTTTGGAGCATTTTATTCCTTAGCCCAATGTGAAATAAGATGTAACTGGATTTTTAAAGGTACTGACTATCCATAATTCCATGTAAGCTTATGAAAGCTGCAGACACACAAAGTGAGTAAAATCAACCCTACATATCTCAAAGTCAGGTAGCCAAAAAATAACTCACCAAAATTAGCAGACACTTTAAAATGTAGGCCTCAGTGATTTGACTGTAATTAAATGAAAGTTGAAGTCAGAGCCAGGATTAGAAGCCACAGGGGATCCTTTGATCTCAGTTTCTCAGACTAGGCTGCTTTTTGCACTACCACACTTTCCTTTCCCTTCAGCAACTCTTGTACTGCTTCTTTAGCAGAAGAGCCAAATCAACTACAGGCATGTGGTTGGGAAGGAATTTTTGGCATCCCTACAAACATCTTCATATGGCACTATCTCCAGCAGATGAAGACTGATACATGCAGGTCTTTTCCAAAGTCGAAAGTCTTCCTAAAGCTTTGGTCTACTGGATTCTCACAGTCCTTGTTTTTCTGAATATTTTATTCAGGTCAAGCACACTGGCACACTTTAAATCAATTACAATTACATACTGGCACATCTGAAACATATGCAATATGCACTACAGAAGACAATAAATAAAACCTTAAAAAGCTAACGCTATATAGTTCATTACGAAGCTAACACTATATAAATATAGTTGGGGGGCATTTCATACTGTGTGTCTAGACATAACCATTCCTTTCCTTGCAATACCCTTTTCCAAACTTCCAAAAAAGTTGAGAAGGGAGCCCCAGTCAGCAGATAAGGCTGCATGAGTGCGCCATGGCAGGACAGAATTGGTGCAGATGTCTCCACATCTCCTGCACTCCAAGCAGAAGGCAGTTGTAAAAGAGGGCTCAAGAGAGGGCTTTCAGGCACCTTAGCTTTCACTGTATCTGGAAGCAGATGACATTTAAAACCTGTTTTAGCAGCTCTAAGCTATGCAGAAGCATCATATTCTATTACAATAGGCCCATAAGTACTCATTGCATCTCTCTACCACTCTCAGAAACCATGCCCACTATTTTTAATAGTTGCCTTTTTTAAAAACTGTGACCATTTTATTATTATCAATCCATTAGTATAACAGAACCTTACTACAAAATATTCATCCAATTAAAACACTTTCTGAGCACATTTTATTTTCCATGCAAAGATAAAGTAATTCTGGAAGGTAATGAACAATGTATGTTAGGTTTTAAACTATTACTTTGGTATGGCTCAGTACGGACTATTTGAAGATTTCAATGGATAACTTACTGATTTTCAGATCATTACCAAGTGATATGGGCAATTCAAAACAGTCTTTTCTCAGTGGGCAGAGTCCCAACAATGAATTAATGCTTTTTAATTTTAGTATTACAGAAATCAGATCTGAGTCCAAATACTATTGCTATCGGGAAACATACAAGTTGAACAGTGCAATTTACGTACAAGATTTTGGGGCTATTTATTGTCCTAAGTCTACACATACAACTGTGGAAATATCAACAGATTTTCCTCTCAAGTAGTACATTAGATAGTCCTTAACATGCTTTCTTCTTAACCTAAAAAAGTTAACCTAAAAACTGTATTTAGTTCCTTAACTTCAAGAAACGTGGATTATCTTCTTTGTGAATAGTATTGATTGTCCAGCTTCCAAAGCTTTTGTGGTACATACAGGTGACAAAAGAATGATTTCAGATCAAACAACATTTGACAGTGTCAGGAGGATAAACTCTTTATCTGGTTCAAATGAAGAGGAACGCACATACACTCCAGGACATGCGTGTGTACTTCCGTATACAAGCTTTACACTGTTTGTTTACTATGTGCAACACACAAATCCGTTCCAACTCATTTCATCTTGAAAACTCCATAACACCTGCATTTGCAGATTTAGGTTATACAAATAAAAAAAGTGCTATTCAGAGAGAAAGTAAGTTGACTTCTGCCTTTACAATTTAGAGAGGTCTCCTCCCTTGGAAGGGTAAGTCAAAGCTCAGCTAGTTAATCTTGCCAAGGTCAATTTGCTTAAATCAGTAGTAGCTCCACTTTCTGACAATCTGCACTGTAAATCTCTCCTTATCCAAGTGATACTCAGTTTGAAATACTAATATCATGATCATGAAAAGGGCAACAAAAACTAAGATAATGCTAGCCTGCTGTGCCTTTTTCTCTGGAGCACAATTTGTTGCTATGGTTTCAATGATTTTAAATAACTATCTTCAAAACAGTGGTCATTGTATCAAATCCTATGCCTTAAAATCATTCCCAGTCAGTCCAGTCCATTACCTAATTATGTGTATTTTCTTTATTTAAATTTAAGAACATGTTTCTAAATAGTATTGAAAGCTCAGTCAAAAACATACAATCGTAAAACTCAAAATCCCTAACGCAACAGACATAGGCATCCTCTGTCACCGATGCTACACAGGCTTGTGATAGAAGATGACTGTAGCCATCTTATCCATAGCGAGGGAAAGCTATTCAAACAGCCAAGACAGAAATAAGGAGTCACTTTACAATCATCCTGTTTGGAATAAGTTAAGAGCAGAAGGAAGAACTTATCTTAGTCTCCAGGTTTGTTTTGGGTTAGGCTCATTTTTGCTATCTTTTTTAAAGGCACTCTTACTATCAAGGGTCACGTCTCTGAAAATTGACCTCTCTAGAGAGAAGTTTTCTTGACTTTGTCAGTGATACAAAGAAAGGATCACTGCTTGAGAGAGCAAGAGAGAGAGCCCATAATAAACAGAGTTAAGTTTGGTATTCTCTGACAGATGTAGTTAACAATAAGAAACACACTTTGATATGTCCAGCATTCATTGCAACACTAGTATGTGTCTAATGAAAACAGAAATTTTGTAGAGCATTTTAGCACCTTACACAACCACATTTCTAATTGCATTTTGGATGATCATTCTGGGTCCCACTGTAGCCCTTACAAAGCCCTGGCTTACTTCTGACATGACATAAGAGCTTATAAAGAGCATTAGTTCAGCTTGTTATGCAAGACAGTATTTTTAAAATACTAACTGGTGGGCAAAATATATTGCTATAAGTAGTAGTAAGCCATATGTTCATGGAGACGGAATAGAATTTTGAGAAGAGAAGCCAGACTTTGGAAAGATATTAAGATGGGTAAGCTGCTTTTCTGGATTTAGTTAAAATTTCATCTGCGCTGTGGGTAACATTCCTAGTTTTGTAGCTGAGTTTTCAAACAATGAAATGCACTTGTTTTACACAAGTCAAGGAACTAAATCACTTATAAAGCTGTTAGCACAAATAAGTATTTTGAGTCAATGTTGTTCTAGGTAATTCTCTCTGCCTTGGGACCAAAAATAAAATTGCCCATTCAAAATATAAGGGGAAGGCAGGGGGAAGCAAGCTCAGCAAAGTTTGCAAAAAAGCTCCTTCACTCTGGGTTTGAAGCTAAGCTTCATGAGAATTAATGAGAAATTTTGGCAGAACATAAAAATTTGAAAAAACACAGTTGGAAAGAGTGTCAGTTCTTTACCTTGTGTAATGTGATAGCTTTTTCATTACAAAGAGGACATTTGCAAGTTATTAAAGAATGTATGTATAAAAAAAAATACAAAGAACTCTGTTTAGAACTCAGTCCCACAAGGTATTTTGAGCTATGTGAAAGGTGCTTAGCATAAACTTCCCTAAATTTAGTAGGAAGTAAAATTGTTCAGCATTTCACTGCAACTGGCCCAAGAATGGTTTTAATACTCAACTCAGGAACGCAGGAGAGACACAGTGAAGTCAATGAAAATTAATTTGAATAGGCTTTAAATCAAGACAGGAGTCAAAAGGATAGATTACTAAACTTGATTAACTTCTTCAGTTCTATGCAACAGTCATGTTGCTAATATTTAAACTTAAATGAGTGACTTATTCTGTGTGTGATCCCCAGGAGATTAATCAAGAAAACAATAGAAGAATTGAAAACATTCATTTATCCTACAAACAATCTTATCAGAAGGTAAGTTATAAACGTACAAAACTTTCACATTATGCCCATACTACAGTAAAAAAAAGCTTTGCAAAAGGATCAAATCAGACTTCTCCAAGTTAGAATGGTGGCTTAACATCACTTTACTGTCTTAATCT
This sequence comes from Apteryx mantelli, assembly GCF_036417845.1. Classification (NCBI taxonomy): domain Eukaryota; kingdom Metazoa; phylum Chordata; class Aves; order Apterygiformes; family Apterygidae; genus Apteryx; species Apteryx mantelli. Next base: position 18,887,960 of record NC_089984.1, read on the forward strand.
GCCATATGAAATCCAAGCAAGTAGCAACATACAGTTTTCCTCATTTATTCCTACGAGTTAGCGTCTGTGATTTTATCTACAACTTTTCCTTTGTGCATGCAAGTGTGTGTGTTGTCATGCCCCAAGCAGTTCTGTAGAGTTCTCAGGGTTGAAGCAGCTCTTTTATTGTAATCAGTTTTCATTACAGCCTTTTGATCTCTCTCCATTCTTTGTATACAACACTTCATCACCTTTATTTTCTGTCATAATTGCATGTGAAAGATTTCTCCTTTGATAGACCCTGAATGCCAAATCAGTATTGAAAAGAGTGTTGAAAAGTGTCATGTGCTCTGTCTGCTTTAGAAGGCAACCCATACACCTGTGGAAGACAAACAATTTTTCAGTGATACGACATATCTATCATCCGTCCACAGGATATGAGCTGTTCTGTCTGCTTAATAGCAAGGGGCTATGCATAGCAAAATAGTAACTGCTGAAAGAAATGTGTAGCACATTGCAAACTGTCTGGCAGCCCTCCCTAAGCCTCATCTCATTCTGGCCTGCTGATAATTCACAGACTGTGTTCCCGGGCGCTCATCACTCCGGCAGTAAGAGTGGTTAGATGGGGCCCCCTGTCTCTGCTCCCTGTCACACTGTCATTCAGGTGTGTCTGTCTGCCATCACCTGCTGACAGAGCCACATGCGTCTCAATTACAGTCTAGGCCTCCATTCGCACTGCTGATGAAGATGTTCAGTCTGTACTAGCTAATAGCGTTCTCCCTTAAAAATGTGTCTTTGGGCGTTTGTGAAAACAAATACCAGGCGAAGTCTGCTGGCTGCTAAAGAATAATAGTTCTCATCATAGTTGTGGTAATGAATTATCAGTGGCCTGTCCTTTACTCCACAGTTCCTAGCCTCTGACATCTCTTGCAATGGTGTAATACAGTGAAGAGGTCTGAAGATTTTTTTCCCTTCTCTGCTTCAGTGTGAGGACAAGTGATTAAAAGCAGCAAAACTGGAAAGGCTGATATGATACAATGTTGAAGTAATTTATTCCCACTTTGTACTACAAACTGCACGCATTTTTATAACTAAGGATGTTTCTAACATTGCCATCGTAGTAGTGAGGAATGCCATGTTCACCGTATTGAAAAAAAGATACACAAGAAGGGCAATCTGTTGGAAGATGATAATGGCAGATATTTTATTGTTATGAATATACCCCATATAGCCAGGGAGGGCAACACTCCGTGGTGACTGACCAGCAACAAGACACAAATTATCATTGTCCACATGCACACATTTTCCTTTCAGTGCTTTAGATTCCTCTAGGATTCAAGTTTTAATGCCTATCTACGCATCAGGAAGCATCATGTTACAAGCATTTATATTTACAAGTGATCACTGCAGTAGGATTTTTCAGAACTTGAAAAACTAAATATAAAACCAAACCTCTACAGGACCGAGGTTTAAATAAATAATACAATATTAATATTATTACAGATATCAGTAATTACTAATAGCAGTAATAAGAAGGTGCTATGCAGTTTATAAGTGCTCAGGACAAAATGTGAGGTTTCAGTCTCATACAAGGTAGATTATTAGGTAAAATCCTTCATGTATCTATGAAATGCTTCGTAGCACCTAAACAGAAATTATTTGTAGAAAGCCTTGGTTAAAACTCCAGGAATTAGAAACGAGCAATATGGAAAAAAGGAATTTGCGATCAGTAATTTCTCTTGTTAGGAAAGTAAGTCTAGATCTCTCAAAAAAAGCAGTCGTGCTTGTATATTGTGACAATAATATTAGGCTGGAAGACCTAACAAGCAAGTTGCTAGTTTTGCTGGTTTTCTCAATAACCATTTAGATTTTCCATCTGGAGTAGCAGGCACCTACTCCAGAGAATGAAGCAACTAATACCCACCTCCTTTATTGAGCACATATGGAAAAACTAGAATCCTTCCTCGAGTCCTTACTCCGTCCCAGCTTCAGATCCAGACATATGCCCTTTTCTCCAAAAACTGAAAGAGGATCAAGCAAGTTAAGACAAAAATCTGTTCTGAAAAAACAAAATTTACAGATGCAGTCTTAGCTCACATAAAACCTTTTAAAAAGTAGATTCTTCTGCCATGAAGCTTAACTAAGTTTTCTGCTAAGCTACCTCTTCTGTTTAGTAAATTGAAACCTCATGCATATACTGCAACACGGTTCTACACTGTCCATGGATGTGTTTGGACGATGACATTAAAACCAATACAAACCTCTTTGTCAACACAGGAAACCCAGCCTAATATGATTATCTTCATGGCCTCTTGCTTTATCAATTTATGACAGACCTTTTCTTTGCCTTCAGTTTCCTTTCTGTGCTGTCTCTTGTAGCAGATTCTGCACTAAATATCCCCACTAGACACCCACTCAGTGGTAGGTGAAGCCAGTATAGTCCTGCCTGCCTACTAACCCATTTCTACACAGAAGTGTATGCATTTTAAAACCAACTCTCCCCCAATTAAAATTTCCAGGGTAGTACAAAGAAGGGAGGGAATCAATTTACTTTATGCACTTTTCACATTAGAGCTGAAAAGATTATGCAGGCAGAAAAGAGAATAAATGACGTTTTGAAAGTCAGAGAGGTAGGAGAGCTCAGAGAAGTAATGTACTAGTCACCTCTGAGTTTGCTGTCTGATTTCCTACCCATTATTTTAACAACTGACCAGTGGTTTTAGCTAGAAACTAGACAAGTAGTGCTGATGTTTCCAGCCCTTATGCAAACAATTACTTGATGTTCCTCAGGAGTTACATGCACATCCAGATTTGGTGTTTTATCACCATAAAGAAATATGGATAGTAGCAACTGAAGGAAATACCAGGTCTCAGTCCATCTATGTTATTAACTAAGGAAAGGTTTAATCAGGACCAAAATATAAACAGAGTGGCTGGAAAGCGAAAGCAGCTTAAACTCTTGCATTCTTTCTAATACTTTACATGAATTTTTCTTATTAAAGAAAAAGAATCAAAATAATCTTTCCCCGTTCCTGAAGGATCAACGTGTGAATTATGAGTTAAAGATGATACAGTTTAATACATGAAAACAGATCATCAAGCAAACACATAATATTAACTTTCCTTAAGGACGTGTAAGAACAAAGTTCCTCCTGAGTATTGAACTAAAAAGGATTTCCCTCCCATCCTTCCGAGAACAATTGTGGTGCTCAGGCACCTGACCCAAATTTGGGCTATCCAGGCTCTATGTCCCTTTGTACCCACAGGCAGATACTCTAGACTTACCTAACTATCCAATACTTCCTGATCTCATTAGCTTCTTTAGAGACTTAAAAATAAACAAACAAACAAGTGCTACTTTTTTGAATCTCTGTATATGAAATGAAGGTGAGCCTTGTATAATATACTATATCTGGTCTTGTTTTTGAGGAGTTCAGCTGATACAGTAAACATCACAATCTACCATTGTTTGCAATTTAAAATGAAGAAAGCTGTCCACATTACAAAATTTTTATTTTTTGGAAAGATATAAAAATGCAGCCAAAACGCTCTCAGTCCCGCTATTTATAGAAGTATAAAAACAACTATTTTTTTCCCTTATATTTATAAATCTTTCATTCTTTACCTAACTACACCTATATTTAAAACTGGGCAAATTACCATTATCAATAGGGGAAAAAAATACATGGAAAGGGTGAAATAGCTGAAACTTCTGTGGAAGCAAGCTTTTAGAGTACAAGCATATGGACAGAAAAAGGGTAAGTCACTGTCCTAGTGATATGGTTTAACATATTGTTAATAACTGTTAAATACAAAGTACAAGGCCACTAATATTATTCTAGAAAGTACAATAATTGCTAACAACATTCATTCAATTCCAAGTAATACCTCAGTAACAACAGCTGAATTTGCTACCAAACAGATACAGTGCAAACCAACCAACCTCAGTTTTCCACGTGGATTCACAGGTAAGAAATAAATCATGTTCAGATAGTGTGATAGTTCATTGAAATCTCAGTTTGATTTAAGTTTACATGCACTTTCCATGTTAAATTTCTTTTTCTTTTTTTTCCTTTTTTTTTTTATCATCAAGATGCTAACAGAGGAAGTATATAAGGATACTATGGGTGAGCTATAGGGGTACTAAATGCAAGTCAACTGTACAGACTTTCTTTCTGAAATTTAAAAGCAGTATATTCAGATCTTTTAGGACCTATCAGTTGCTTCTCTTGACTAATAGCACTTCTTCCTGACCATAAACTTCATTTAAATAAAGAATTACCTTCAATTCTAAAAAACACCCTTTACTTCAACAACCTTTAAAATCAGTAATGCTTCATGATTAAATCCAGATCCACATAGTGGATCTTTACAATAAAATTAAATAAACATAACTGGTATTACTGTTAGATAGAATAATGCAATAATTTTAGTTTTGCACAGATGCATACACTTTTGTTCAGACTTCTCAGTTTGCCAGCACTCCCAAATGATAAATGAGGTCTATAGCATTTAAACTGAACAGATCACTTATCTGACATCACATCACTTACTGGAATTAAAAACAGTAATATCCACCAACAAGCAGCCCAACACAAGTAACCTATATTGAAAATCAAGCTACAGTTGTCTCTCTTTCATACTATTATAGTGAGGCATAGATGTACCTGCCATGTAAGTACAAATTAAAATAGAGTCCTTGTTACTTATATCAGGGCTTTTAACCACTTAGCACTTGTTCAGTTCTACTCCCCTATCAACAATCTCATTTATGTATTTTTTTCTAAACATGAACAAACTGATTGAATGAATACCATAAACTACAGAATATTGATGCCTAGGTTATTCCTCCTTGAACTCAGGTGAGTTACTTGCACAAACTCCTCCAAGATGATGACTCTTAAAGCACTGGAAAACAAGATTATTATTCAACAACAAGGAACATTTGCAAGACTGAATACAGAAAATGAAACTCAAGGACACTCATGCAGTCCTGGTCTGGATTTAATCTTTTCAACATTCAAGATATTAAATTAAGCTTAAGGCTATCCATATACAACTAGCAGAAATGAATAATTATAACAGGGTGTGACAAATGAGCAAAAAGTGAAAGGGGAAAGTAAATCTAGTGTTTAATCTGGGCACGGATTGTGATCTCAGCTCAACAAATAAGAAATCTAAAGGCTGAAATTTCCTTGCAGTTAGATTTCTTGCTTGTTTCCCACCCCACCATGGGGACAAATGCTGGCCTGCTCATTTGTTTTGCTTTCAGTCCTATTCTTCGTGTTGTCAAAGATAACTTGACTAACCACTGAGGTAAAAATAGAGATAAGGTCCAAAGCAAAGTCATAAAGGTAAAGTCACAGGTACGGCTGTGTAAGCTGCCCCAGCTGGGAAGAAATATATGGATGCAGAATGTATTTTGCATATATGCAGAAGACACTGTATCCCAGCTGACAACCTTTTGCATACTTGCGATGCACTCTCTGCAGGCCTGCAAATTTTGAAAATAGTTTATTATTAAAAAGAAAAAAAAAAAATCACACAGGAAATGGAAAGAAAACCCAGAAGTTCAATGCTAGGGGCCTTCCCACCTCATAAAGGAGGATTAGACTCAGTAAGAACCAGAAGATTTCTGAAGAAAAACAAACTTCTCAAAGAAAATGAACCTTATCATTTCTCTATCACTGTTTATTCACAGAAATACCTGAGACTCTGACAGATCTTCTTCCCTTTCATATTTCTTCAATTAATCTTCTAATGTCTATTCTCTTCTTGCAGCCAAACATTTGAGAACTGTCTTGATTCTCTCTGTTTTTTCCCATATTATACACATGATTCTCCATTTTTATCTCAACAGTTTCTCAAGACTGGAAGTATTAACTTCCATTTTCTCAATAGTCTAGTCTAATCTAGTCTCTTTAAGGCACCAAAATTTCTGACTATAGCTTTTAGTGCCATTGAAGCACCAGAGCAGATTTTACAGTTTGTGGTTTTGATCTCTGTAAGCTATTTTTATACTAAATAAGTATTTACAGAAAAAGCAACTGTCAACAATATCTGTAATGGCAACTAAGAAATAATACCTAACCAAAATCACTTAAAAGAGTTCTAAAAAAACTCAAATCCAATGTCTTCTGTATTATTTAGTTAATATACATTGCTTAATCCATAAAAAGGATGAAGGATAATTAAATTCAAAAAGCCTCCCAAGACTTTCTGAAGCATACAAAAGAAAAACTAAAAAAAAAAAACTACACTCTTTCCCCCAAAATTAATATGATCATTGTAGTGTCCATAGCTCCACTGGTTTATTGAATGTGACTGAGAAAGGTCACTCAGTATGGTATAAATTAGAATTTGAAGACATTCTGAAGGGAACTCATGGATAATTTCACCCTTTTATATCCTTCATCTAGAGCCAACTGTAAGGCAACTGAAGCCATTCCTACCAGCAGAGACTGCTGAAGCAACTGATTTCTGTTTTGTATTACTGATAATCAATCTGTTTTTCACATCCATTTTTTCAGAAAAAAGCAATTAACTGTATTGCTGAAATACTTACCTGGGAGGCAGACTATATGTTATAAAAAGAGAGATGAGACAAAACTGCTGTCCAGATGTGCTGTTTTTTTCTTTTTTTAAGGGATATAGTACTCAGATTTTGTGACATTTGAAAAGAGAAAACTAAAAAGGAAAATATCACTTCTAGGCAATTGTTTGCCATTCTCCCTAACTGCCTGGACCCTCACCTAGAAAATAGTGTCATACCTCCCCTACTTTCTTCTCTCTTTTATACACCAATATCTTTATCTTTTCCTGTTATGCATAAATACAGTTTATCTACATATTCATATTACCAATATGAAGATTGAGAGAGTATCTCAGAACCACCAAGAACCACACAGACGTTCATTATCACCAGTCCCAAATTATCTACCCCTTTGTCTAGTTATCTGATGAGTATCTTATTCTTTTAGGAAAATCTCTGAAAACCCTCACTTTGTTGTTCTGCAAAGATCTGTCCTGAGTGTATTTGCTGAATCAGCAAGATTAATACCTTTTGTAAGATTATTATTTATTCCTATTAATAGTCTCCTCTGTAAAATACAGAATTGTAATAGAAAACAGTTCCTGACTTCTAAAAGTTAAAAGCTGAACAGACAAGACAAAAAATGGAATAGAAAATAGAGGAAGACAGTGATTAAATCCTTTGCCTAAGGCTGCATAACAGATCGATGGCAGAAATGTGAACTGGACACAATATCCCTAACTCTCCAGCACAGTCCACGAAAACCGGATTATCCTGAATTTTGAAGTCCAACATAGAAAAGTTCTCTAGGGGAAAAATTAATATTAATCTAATTGCCAAAGTTTTACAAACTTCCAATCCTGGCACTTCACAATTATTTTAAATGCTGTGCATGCGCATGGGTGTGCGTGTAGCTGTAATCTGGTGCCTCTTGGCTAATCATGAGTGTTGCCTCACACTTCCATAGGATGAGAGAACTGTAAAGCAAAGCTGATCAAAACTGTCACCCTTGGGTCACAAGAGTCGACACTCTTGATTATGCCAGAAGATGCCAGGATGCATCTACTAACATTCTGTAAATCATTTTTATTTATTTTTTAAACACACTTCATGAATAATTTCAACATGAAAAGTGTTCTCTACAAGAGAAACACTTCAGAAAAAGGTGACATATTGGAATGATAGCTTTTTTTTTTTTTATTTATTCACCACAGCACAGAGTATTCAGGGTGATGTAACTTGAGTTATGGAGTCATCTCTCTCTTCATACAGCTTTCTCAATGTACAGAAATGCCAATATTGTGTAATGACCTTGAAGCAATAAACAAAACCACAAAACACAGACTATAAGAAACAGAGGGATCCATAACTGCTTAGTACGTTTTTAAATGAATGAGCATAATAAATCCCTGAATACAGACTTCCTCCACCTTAACTCAAAAGCAAACCCAGCAGAGTTGTCAATAGAACAGAACAACGTGTAAAAAGCTCAGTATCACATATTGCTCCTTCACTCAATATTTATGCTCATTTTCATCTAATTACATCATTACAGCTTTTCTCTGCCCGAGAAGATCAAATCTGCATTTGACTTTCCCCACATTCCTTGCAATCAAGTCTCAGCATCTTCCAGTGCCAGATGTCCAGCAGCTTTTCAAAAGAGCCCTCTAGCTGTTAACAAACTGTATGCTCCTATTAAAGTAAGACTGTTATGAACAAATGTGTCCTGGTGACCCACATGCAGAAGAAATTTTTTGTCAGATTATTTCAGACAGCTATCTTGCTAAAACTAACAGCTCTGTTAGTGACTCAAGTTATCCCAAAGTTGGTATGAGCTCATCTAAGAGACTGTCTGTGCATGCCACATGCTGAGGTACTGCATATTTATATGTTCAAGTTAGATTAATTAATTGTATTTACCTCTCTTTGTGCAGAGATTTTATCTCTTACTTTTAGTATATTAAAATATCAAAGACTCTAACCTCATTTTTGTTAATTGGGCTGCTGACTCTCTACCTGAATGACAGGCCCAGTCCTGTATAAACTACACAGTCAAAACCTTAATGCAAAATCAAAAAGCTTTACTTATTTGCAGTAGGAGACTACCTGAAGATCAATTTGATTCATCATGCCAGGAAACCTTCCTTAAATAACAATTTTGATTTTCAACAGCTTGCCACTAAAAATAAATACACAATATAACCAGAATACAGGCTGGCAAAATATTAAGAATTTAAGTGCTGGAAGTTTACTCTGGAAAAGTGAATGCTCTTCCATGATACTTCAGCAAAACTCATTTTGTTTATCTTGTTCAAGCTGACTTATAATGCAGAAGAAGAGAGAGTTGTACCGCATGCATGTGAAAACAAGAAAATAGCATGAGGTGCAAAAGCAATCTTTGTTCTTTCAAAAAAAACCCCCAACATTCTAGAGAGGTTTATTTTTAAGTGGAAAAGCCTATTCAGGAACAACAAACGGAAAACAAATACTAAGATATTTATACAGCACAAGGTCTATTATATCAGCTTTTTAAAACTGAAAATTTTCCATCCACTCACAAATTTCATCCTTAGGAGGAGTTCTCTATATTCAAAATACAAATTTCCTAACTGAAATGTAGCAGGTAATTAGGGCTATCGACCAACTCTGTTGTAGCTTGAGTTGCAATCTCCTAAGTTAGCCAGAAGCCGACTGCCCTGTGATACCCTCGCAGTGCTATCACTAGTTTGAAATCTTTTGAAAGACATGCCATTTGGAAATACAATAAAATGATGGAATATATGTTTATACATTTATATACAGGATAGAATAAGAGAGCATAATGTCTTTCTAGCTCTGTTACAGAAGAGCTGTCTCACTGGATATTGTGCTTTATGATCACTCAGTATCATCTTTACTCACATTAACCTCCAGAAAAATGTCAACTGTGCCACAAGCCAGGAAAACTCAAACTCCGTTCAGTGGATACCTAGAGGACCATATTGTGCCACCCATTGAAAGTATTACCTGAAATTTAAACTTCGGGCCTTAACTACTTGTTATATTCATGATTATGTTCCAGTCACTGATGAGATTCTAATAACAATGTTTCTAATATAATAACAATGTAATAATAACAATGATTCTAATAACAACATCACAGTCAACAGAGAGATCAACTTCCAAGATAAAAAGAACTGATTGTATTATTTAAATCCTGCAGTAACATCTCTGAACACTCCACTTTGTGGAGCAGCACTCCACTTTCAAGAAACAAAAAGAGAAAAAAACAAAATCTTGCTTCAAATCTACATATAATAAACAAGAAATGGATATAGGAAAACAGTAGAGTACAAACAAAGATGGTTACTGCATCAAGGACCCTCAACTCTTCCCTCAAACTGTTTTGGAAGGCAGCTAGAACATATAACTTTTCTACATATTATATTTTCACAGAAGTCTTTGCAGAATAATTGTCATGCTAATGTCGTAAAATCATGAGTAAGAAGGAACAGGGTCATAAAGTCCTTTGCATAAGCCAGAAGGAAGTGACCAGTGCCAGTATTTCAAAAAAACAAATTTTGAACTTCTAGTTTCAGGACAACCTCATAAATACAAGACAGCTGCAAAGAAAATGGCAAAAATTTTTACATCTTAAGAAAACAAAAAAGCATTCCAAGACTTGAGTATACAGAATACTAATAAACACGGGAAAGGGCCCTTTAAAAAGAAGAGGAGCTGCCTCCAGCTAAATAGTAGCAACTTAAATCCCTGCTTTTGCCTGATAAGGTACAAACTATCCAGCTAAGCTGTCCAGAGATGAAGCTAAAAAAATTGACACTGGCAGACTCACTGGGTTTAACAGAGCTTCTTCATTAATTATCTAGACATTGGCACTGCTACTGTGAACTCCCAACTATACAGAACAGCAAAAATTCATTTGGCCACAAGCACTTGAAGGTTAAAAAAAAGAAAAAGAGAAGGAAAAAAGCTGCATTTCACTGGATGCAGCATTTGTACGCTTATCTATGAGTTTTTAATGTCACTTTACAGTTAATAATTAGCCCTCCTCTGGCTTGCACAAAGAGTGCCACTGAGACAAAAGAAAACGTTAAGTGTGTTAGCTATACTTGCCACTGGTATAAATAGTCAAAGGGATGATTAATGAATGAGGGGGAGAATTAAACAGAGCACTGAACAAAGACAAAGCCCGTTTGCTTGGCTGCCCACAAACCAAGACAAGCTGCATCCATAAAGAAACTACAGAAAGTGACAAACAAAAAATCAGCTTAATAGACAGCTCATGAAGACTTTATTTAACCCCACATTATGACAGCCTGGGCGCTTTATTAACACTCTGACATGTTAAGATGCCAGGGTCATTTGAGGCTAAAACACACATTTGTTGGGGGGAAAGGCGGAGGAAAAATGCACATTTTTGTGCGACAGAAAGAAAAACAGAGAAGGCCCAAATAACTTAAACAACACCCTTCAGTTCTCCTTTGTGGAGCATGCCAAAATCGACATTTTTAAAGAGTTGTTTAGAGACGTCAAACAAAGCAGATGAAGCACTAACACAAACGGCCCAGGAGAAGTAGCTTGACAGGCCTTATCCCTGTCTTCAAATGGCTACATTTTAGACAGACACCTTTCAAATTAAAAAAAAAAAAAAAAAAAAAAAAAGTGATGGCTTTTAAATTTAAGATGAGTTATACTCACTTTTTTTTCATTTAAATGAACTGACATTCCTAGCTATTCTAAACAGATCGCTCCAGACACCTAACACGCTATACACACCTCTATGATTTCTGAATGAACAACCTTGTAATAAAGTTGATAAACACAATACAGTCCAGTAGCTTTATTGCTTAGGCCACTTTAAAACTGTGAATTTAACATAGACAAATATATGCTTTTATATGAGCTCTCTTGCTGTTTCTTTTGTTAAGTAGGGATTTTTTTTAAAATAAAAGTAGTAACTTCCACAAATTGTCTGAGTCAGTTTCCCTTAGTACAAATCTGCTGCCCAGTGCACTGGAGAAATACTGAACCTCTAATAAAATGGGATATGCTGCAAAGTACAAAAAATGTAAACAAACAAACAAACAAAAAACACAACACATGAAGAAGTGTCATAACAAGAAAGAGAAGAAAAAAGCTTCTTTTCTCCAGCTTGTAATGCCATAGGTTCATAATGACATAAGTAATGCCCTAGGTAGCCAAGTCTTCAAACAAGGCAATGCAGTAAGTAAATATTTTGTTGTTGCTGACAAATGAGAATAAAAATTTCCTCGTTGCTATGGATTCAATATTGTACATCCCTGCAATGTCAATTAATTTTCTTTCCCCATTGTTATATAATTTATTAGATAAATACAACTGATCTACAGACCCTTCTCTTTCTGAATTAGTTTTTAGTAGAAAGATCCTTTTTCTCTCAAATCACCAATACTATTCCTTTAAGCTTTCTGCCTACACACTCTTCACTATGTAATGCCATCCTTCCATCCAGTCTCCAGCTGCATAGCTTCTTTTTGAATGTTTTACTGGTTGATTTTCTGACTGCAGCATCTGGGAAGATAAGCTGGAGCAGAAACCAAAAAAACCACACCTTTGATTATCTTAGCCATTTTGTATTAGTCCAAATTTCTTAAATTCTTCACGCTGCAGTAATTTTGTTCAACACAATGGACCCAAAACTGGTATCTTTATGATTAGCAAAGAAAGCTTCTTCTAGCATGCAGCTTGATGATCTTAAAACTGAACATCCATATAGACATGGGTGAGAACAGCATTTTGTGACTATATCTCATTTTATTTCATTCTCTATGAAGATGCAAATTGATACAATGAATACAAAGAGAAAAATCGATCAAGAACATGCCCAAAACAAAATCTGACATGAGATCCTGCACAAAAAACATTCCACATTTTGTGCTACAGATCCCTTCCTTTCTTTACCTTCCATCGAATATATCCCATATCTTCACTATTTAAAATCTTTTCTCCATCAACTGTATAATATCATCTAAGCCTCTGCAAAGTTTTGCAAGCTTCAGCCTTCATTCACAGCAGACTGTAACGCTATTTTGAGATGTGTCAATATCAGCTGTATTCTGAACAAATATGGCAATTCATAATTATCAGAGCAACCTGTAGAGTAAGTTTTCCATTTTGAAGGATTTAATTTTATGTCCAAATGTTAGTCAAGTTAGATCAAATAATAAGAGAACTATCATAATACAATTTGCACTCTTCCATTACAGATTCAAGGCAGTCCTTTTTGAATACTCTTAAAGAGCTCTAGAGAAAGATACTGAACATGTGAAGTAAGCAGAGAAACACATGATGCACTCCTTTTCCCCCTCCCCACTGCCCTTTTTTATGGCATGGCAAAACTACTTATTTCAAAGCTGCTGTCACTTTGTAAGGAATCTTCAGGTAGATATCTGTTTATTGTAAAAATGTCAGCTAGTAACTAAATTTGCATGGATGAGTCCGCATCATATGCTGATGTTATCTGGATCAGTTTATACACTGTAAAACCTTATAGAATTTACCAAGGACTTTCAAAGGAGACTAAAGAGAGCTAGGTGCCCAGTTTCACCAGAATTTTAGCCCTACTGTCTTACTTTCTGCATCAAAAAAAATGTTACAATCACATTTTGGAGAGTTAAAGAGAACAAAAACAACTTTTTATACCTTTATTTTTATATTTTTAGAACGTTATATTCCAATTCCAAGTGAATGAAGCCAGGCACTTAACTCCTTTAGATTCCTTTGAAAACTCCATATGAATTATATACACTTTGAGCTAAAGCCTCTGTTGTTGTAAATCTTAACGTACAGAATGTCTTAGATTACACAGAAACCCTGTGGAATTTGTCTGAACCTTCCCAAACTGTTGAGTTCTCAGCCCAGCTATGACTGAATATCAGGGATGCAAAGATATTATTTTAATGTATAATCAGATTTTTTAAATAATTTCTTCTCTTACCCACTCCAATTTCTTTCTAAAGCTTTGATATAAAATTTTAAATGCAGGAAAAAAAGGAGAGTAAGTTTTCTTCTTCTCAAGATGTCCTAAGAGGCGAGAGACAACTTTAGGAAGTGTTCTGTATCAGTTCTTACACATGCCAACATACTGTTTTTACTTTAGGAAGGCAATGAAAACTGATCATCTGGATACCTAAGAGATATCAACTTCAGTTGTGAAAACAGTATTTTCCTGGGGGACTGGCGGAAGGAGGGAAATAAGTAATTTCCCAATGCTCAAGTGTGATCTCTACAGGTAAGTGCAACATTTAATCGTATATCCACATCTAAGATGGGCAGGCATTTTTAGTGCCTTGTCTTTCTGCAACTGCCAGTAAACCCACTGTTGATCTTCTGTACTGCACTATCACTCATAGAATCACAGAAGTTAGAGGCAGAGGAGACTTATTAGGTCATCTAGTCCATCGCTCTGCCAATGTGTGAAATGTTGTACTTAAATTAATAATGACTGGAAAAGCCTCTATGGATTTTTCATGCTGTGACATCATTCTCACACCAATATCATTCTCTCACGGGTAAGGCTTTAACAATGATAACCAAGTGTGACACAATCTTCAAGAGCTAATAAAAAAAATACAGAAACAAGACATTTCTGCTACATTTACACTGTCAACTATTTGCATCTCTAGAACAACCAAGACTTTTTCTTAGCCATATACATTTAACCAGCTGTGATTCCTTGTTAACTCTGGCATGCACCTCACAAACAGAATCATGACAGTAAAAGAGCTTCTGAGAAGAGCCACTGTGTCCATTCAAGGCAACTGCCTTGTTTTTACGAAAAGTGCCTCAGGGATGTTGCTTCTAATTTACTCTGTTACAATGCAGTAAATAAATGCATCTATATGTCCATTTATGTATATATAATATTATCTATATATTTTATATGCATATGTATATATGCACTATACATGCATATGTATATAAACCAAATAATGCCCCTTTGCTTACAATGCTACACGATAACAGTGTTAAAGAATGAGTAGAAACATCAATCATCAGTGTTTAAAAGTCTTACATTATATGAGAAAGTTGTTGAAAATAATGGGAAGAAGCCAATAGAAATTTGCTTATTTAGTAACCCTTTAACACTCTCATTTGATCTATAACCTCCACTTTGAATTTGCAAATCTCAGAACAAGCAACTTAAGTGTTAACCTGATGAATTCCAAAGACAAAACAAAGTACTTCAATGCAAGGTCCATAAACCAAACCAAAACATTGGATAGTCGCTTTCCTTCTATCCAATGTGCCATGGGCAAAGTGAATGTTTCTTTAGAAAAGATTCAATTTGAACTAACGCAATGAAGGTGCACATGCAGAAATAACTTAAAGTTTTAACATCATTTTCTTGGTAGAGTCATAATGACACTTCACAGTTTTCATTTCCAATTAATTAGAATAATACATTTTACTTATTTCATTATAAAGTTTATATACTTAAAGAAATTAGTCAATTAATGTTGCATACCTGGCTCTTGAAAAGAAGGTATAGAAAACTGCTAGGGGGACAAAAAGAAGCCAGTCTTTTGAAACTTATCAGGCAAATAGTGAGAGTATAAACTCTTACAGTGTCCAGATTAAATTTAAATCTGACAAAGTCCAGATAAAATTTGAGATGCAAACAAGTTATATTCATAGTAACTTCTTTGTTAGATAAAGTCCTTCAGTAAGGCTGAGCACTCATTTTGGAATTTATTTTAAATCCAGTTATGTATACTGAACAATTTAAATATGCAAAGGAAAACATATTTTACATTATTATTTATCATTCCATAAAATAGAACAGTAGCCTATGAAATGATCTACTTCTCTATGCATCATTTTCATTTCACTTTGAATGTGCAATCCAATTTTTTTTTTATACTTTAGATTGGAAGGTTAAAACTGCTGTCCTTGCATGCAACATAATAAAGAGACAATGGACCTAGGATGCTGGGTTCTGCAACTCTCTAAATTAAAAATAAGAAAGATTAAAAATGAGAAGCAACTCACAAAACTACTATACCAACAGAAATATAGAGGTACTTCCACAAAAGTGATCATACTAAATAAGGCCACCTATGTTCAATCAAAATTTTCTTTAAAGAACAGAGAAAAGTATCTCACATGTCCAGTTAACAGAAAACAGTAGCCTGAATACATTTCATATTTTCAAAAGAAATTATTTACAGAAACCACATCTTTATATGCTCACTTTTCTCACACATCATTCATTCAGACTTTCTTTTTTTAACTGTTATTGATATACACATAAAAACGTATATCAATACATAAAAGGCAAATCCATTTACCTCTAAATCTATCTGGTGAAGTAGGATAGCTTTTATATATGATCATGCACACATTTTTAAAAAGTCCTTTATTAGCTACAATGTGACCAAGCACAACAGCATGTTTGATTGAGAATTAGTGCATTTTGCCTCTGTGATTTTTTGCTACTGGCCATTTTCACAAATATATTCTAATCCTGGCAATTTCAATTTTTTAGGAATATTCTATGGCCACAGAGCACTAATCGGAGTTCTTGGCCTGGCACTTGAAACTACATTTCAAATTTTTACAGACTGGAAAATAAATGAGAACTTAGATTCTGAGTTGCTGTGTCCACCATTTGCTTCCTGCCATGCCAGCATTAAAAGGAAAAAGGGAAGATTGTTTCTCCTTTTCCTATGTAACAATCTCAGCCTAGACTAAGTGCTGTTTTCTCAGCCTATAGTTACTTCTTATGAAAAAAAAATGAACTTATTTTTACAGATACAAGGCCAAAACTAATCAGCAAAGTTTATATAAGATTGGATATAGTACTTATACAACCACAGAATTCCAAGGAGACTGCAGATATGCGTAAGCTCTTAAAGGGTTAATGCTTAAAATCTTAAATCAGGGTTAATTTAACAGAAATGCACTGACTCACATCTGTGCAAAGGTCTAATATCACCAATCCCATCTTAGATGACAAGATCTACTACAATTTCATTGTGCCCACAGTTTGCATTTGGATAGCTTTTGGATGGTCTTGAGAGAGAGAACACTGCACAAAACCAATAGAGGAAAGAAGCATTGAACATCTGTGTCCTCCTCACCTCAGCTTTACTGATCAGTAAAGACTCTGAACCAAAACCAGGGAAATAATAAAGATGGTTTTATTTTTAATTCCCTCCAAAGAGCATGGTAAAGAAGTTGTCATTACCTGTGGGTTTCTTCATTCAGAGACAAAGAAATAACTTCTTATCCTCACCACTAGGGAAGACAATGGAAGCTAGAGGGGCCATGGAAAGCTTAGTCTTTAAGAACAAATAATTTAGGAGAAAAACTGACAGAATATGGCAAAGGAAAGGATCTGATGTCAGAAGAGGTTAGCAAAGGAAAAGCCAAAAAGAAAAGGCCAAAAGGCCCTGTGATTTGTAGGCACTCAGCCAGGAAATTACTTCACATCACCTTCCTTCAGAGGCGTTAGTAGGTAGTCATGGAAGTAGTTTGGGTTAGGTTTGCTGAGTTGTCCACAGGATCTCAAATCAGCTTTTGTCCCTTCAATAAAAAATCATTTTTAATTAACATAAGAAGTCTTAACAGAACAGTTTTAAGTAGCACTTGAGATTCTTCATAAAGAAGTAAGAAACAAGTATTGACAAATCATAGATCTAGCTAGGTACCTACTTCAGAGTACTAGGTAGTGAAACCCTTTAGGTACAGTTGGGTATTATTTTGTTGCATTTATGAAACAAAGAAGTTCAAATGAGTTGTCAGTAAACAAGCAGAAAGTCCACTCTGTATTTTTGCCATCTGATGTCACTTGTTCTCAGGCTCAGTCTAAGGAATCCAACAAGAGCGAGTGTCAAAAATTTTTTTTGTTTTTTTTTAAAGATACTCAGCTGGCTGTAAGGTAGGGTTGAGACTAACATAAAATCTGTACCTTGCTGTCTTCCAAGTTTTAACAAGAATATATACTATAGACTTTAAGGCAGAAGCTTACGTATGACAAAACTGAGATGCTCCTGACATCACTTCAGTGAACATAAATGGTACTACATGACAAGATCCATAAGGTGAAATTGCCTTTTTCTTTTTTCCTCAAGAAATGCATTTCTGAAATATAACAATTAATTTTGTGCCACTCTAACACAGAAGCTAAGGACTGCCCTAGACAGCAGGAAATTGCTCAGTGCTCAATCACAACATTTTGATTATCAGTCTAGTTCAGCACAGTTACAGTTTTGGTTCTTTAGACTCTCTGTTTTCATGGTTTTTGTCTTCATTTGATCATTACTGTTATTTTTTACCATGATATTTACTTCTCTAATTTCTTCCTGTCAATCTCTAGAAAGCTACAGCATTTGAAAGAGAGTAACCACCTCCTCTAGGTGGCAACTCAGATGGGCTTAATAATCTTGTGTCTGTTAATGATAACTTGACTAAGGCTTCAGAACCAACCATTTGCTCTACTTCCAATATTTTCAGACAGCAGTTGAACACGCATCAATGAGAATGCTGAATTTTTATTGTATTGTCAACTTTATCAGTACTAGATATCGTCCAACGCCTGTATTATGAGTGTAAACTCTCCTAAAATAAATTAAGAGCAATAACAACTCCAGTCAACACCATTTTAATACACATGGCTACTTGGACTGGAAATGTGTGATACATGCTGGGGAAAATGAAACCTCTTATAAGAACTATGTAATCAGCAGTTCTTTCATCTATCAACATAGCGAACTTCAAATATACTTCCTTTCTGAGTAACTGGCAATCTTGTATCCTCTGAAATCGGGAGAAAAAAAAAAATTATAAAGACTCTAGTTCATCCAGTATGATGACTAAAGCATTTAAGATATTGTTGTAAATGAAATATGTTGTGCCATTTTGATGTTTATTGAACGTATTAAGTTTTGGGTGAATAATATGTAAATAACTTTCTCTCCCTTTGAGATCCGATTAGGGCACAATACTAAAATGACAGAAAAATAAAGATGTATTCTCTTAGGAGTATCTGATCTAGTTTGTCATAATTATAGTTTAGGAATTATTTTCTCTTCAAACAGCTTTGTTCTTGCTGAGGAGGGGAGAGTAGTTTAAAAGCATTTCTACTCTTTTACAAATGCACTGCTAGAATGACTTTAATTGCTCATATTTCTAGTAAGACTTTTTCTTAGAAACATTTAAAGTTTGAAGACATTGAAATTTTATATAATTTTGTGACAAAGGGATATTACATCTTTATCTCTTCTTGATGTTTGTAGGTTGAGATGAACACACCAAGCTAAAGGGCATTGTGAAGATAAGTTTCCATGACATTTGCCATAACTCTTTTATATTACCATCTGGCTATTTTATATGTAGCATTCAGAGGGAAATATAAAAAAAAAAATGATGTAAAGCTGAAATTATTTCCTTGATAACACTTGTTTTAAACACCATGCCACTAAATAGCTAAAAAGTCTCAAAAGTGAATGCATAAAACATATAAAAGCTACAAGCCTACTTACATAAATTCTTAAGATTAAAGTAATAACTTCTAGAAAAAGGTGGGAGAAAACATACCACAATAAATCTATTTGTAATGGTATTTGGGTTCCAGCAACTGCTTTCATTGTTCTCAAGTGGCTTACATATAAAACAATACATTTGATGTATGATTTCAATTCCTTATGGAAAACTGTTCTATCTACAAGCAGCCTGTCAAACAAAACAACAAAAACAAAAAAGCAGCTCAGCACTATGAAGAAATAAAATACCTAAAGTAAGGGCACAGGGGTTTTTTGTTGTTGCTTTGTTTTTGTTTTTTGGTTTTTTTAAGTCCATTTCAGACATATCTAAGGACTGGTTTACCACAGAGAATGGGATGAAGGCTTGGGGAGTTGGGAAGAAGGACAGGAGTACAGGAAAACACAGAGAGAAGCATGGGAAGGTGTCCCACATGTCTCTAAAACAACATTCACAGACGCTGAATAAGAACATGTGCTTTTACAAAAGTCATGTGTGGCATCACCCGGCGAGGAACATTAGCTCACTTTGAAGTTAGACTACTCCCAAAATGAAGGATCACTGCATATAAGGATGAAAGAACAGAAATTAAAGGTGCTAGTTTCATAGCTTAGCAGCCATACCCAAATAATTAGAAGAGATTTCTGCAAAGCTGGTTGACCTTTTTCTTTTTTCAAATGATTGCCACTGATCTGTCATACTTAACAGGAGCAGTACAGTTTCTATTACCCAAAGACACCATTATTTTTATTTATTCATATTACAGTAACATACCTACAGGCTTTTTCCAAGGTCAGGCACCATAATGCTGGGCACTTCACAATCATAGAATATAGAACACAGGCCCTGCCTTGAACAGCATACACACTAACTTGACAAGACAGACAAAAAATAGCATGAAGCACAGATAAAAGTATCTTGTTCAAGGTCACACGGCAAGTTGATGGCAGACCAACCTTGAAACTTCTTGTCCCCACTCAATGGAAATTGCTCTCTGTAAACTACCTTTATAATATATTGCTCATTTCTCAAAGCAATATTGTATGAAATTCTTTTTCATACTGATCAGTGCATGTTAGTTACTTTATTTTCAGCAGTTTACCTCTTAAACAAGATTCTAATATGTTTACAACTTCATTACAGAAAGGAGCTTACCCTGTCCACACCAAACCAGAAAAATGTTATGTACCTGTGTTGTACTACACTGAAGCTAATAAATCCTGCTGAGAAGTTGGATTCACAGGTTTAGGCTCAGCACTGAGTACATTTATTAGCTTTTTCTCAGCTTGAAGCACAGTCAGAGCAAGCTTACATCTGCTCAGAACTCAGGCAAAAGCAAGTTTCTGGCTCACCACTTACAAGTCTCATGGGTTTAACAAGCAGGGTAAGCAATTCCTATTTTATTTTTACTAAATGGGCTACTTGTAATCATCAAAATCACCTGCCAGACCAAAACTTTTGTATTTGCTTTCTCATATTCTGTAGCTAAACACATTTGGCTGTGACTCTTATGTCCTAGTTCATCTCTCAGAATATAACCTCCTTCTCTCTTGCTTCTCCATTACCAATGCAGAATTTTAGACCTATTTTGATAACAAGGAAGTGTGTACAAACGTATATATGCTGTTATCAGGAAAGAGAAGTCTTCTATTCAATTAGGATACAAAAAGTCCCATTTTTCTAGCAGCTCTATTTAGACAACTAAATTGCATTTTGAGGAATATACGCCATACGGAAATTAAACAACCAGCAACCACTGTGCATGTTTAATTGTTATTGAAGTCCATGCATGACTGCAGGTTTGGGCTTGTGGTAATTAATTTAATTCTTTGCCACGCTAATCTGATCACTGTTGGATGTGTCACATGATAGGAGGAAAACAGTGTTGAAACAGCTTCATGTAAAAATACAGTCAACATTGATCTGCTTGGTTTAAAGCTTTGCTCACACTTTCGTTGTGTAAAGCAAAACTATGACTGAAAAACTGATGTCTATATCCAGGGGTGTTCTTTGTCACACTATCTAATTCTGCAATTGCTGAGCTACAGAGCAACAGCTTCTATAGCTAGCTGGTCTCAAGACACCTCATAAGTCCTTCAATCCAGACACATTGAAACACAGTGTCAGAACAAACATACACATCAATTGAATGTTTCTCAGAAATCTTGAAAACTTCCAGACATGTTTGGGCAATTGTCTTTAAAAAAAAAAAAAAAAAAAAAAAAAGAAAGAAAGAATGACAACGATAGGCAAGAGAAGCACCTGAAAATATGAGTATACAAATCAGCCTTACCAATATATTAGCACTGGACTTGATACATCACAGCATTGTACACTTTGTGACATTTACTAAAACTTTCAGTATTTCTGAAACATTTTATCATGAAAGTTTTCAGCTCAGATTGCATTTGTATAACACTTTTTTTTATCCTTCGCTATTAGCATGTGGGTTCAGAACAGCACAGATTCTTAAAATCACATGCTAGGATGAATATGACTTCTAGACAACTTCAGTACAACTTTCCAACATCTACATCCCACATCCCGCAAAAGGTTTATTCTATTCCAAGCACAGTAGACACTAAAGAGGTAGTATATTATCTTATCAAGGTAGAGAAGTGATCACGTTAAATTTCATTATTAAATTAAACTTAGAAAACTATAATTTTCAAAACTGTGTTTCAACTTGAGATGCCTGGAAGATGCTGAACAACAGGTGTTTTGGAACTTAGCCTTGTTTACACTGTCTCAGACTGGCATTCAAGCAAGCCCTCTTCCCTCCCCAAATTAAAAGATATTCCTAAAAAGTTATGCTGGAATAAAAGATATTTAACCGGAGACTTATCTACAAGTTCTTACCAAGCACAGAATGAGGATTGTGACTGAAAGTGCTTCAGAAGCCTCAGGGAAATAAAAATAATCTTTTTCCCAAAATACTGTCAAAAATATTATTTTGGGTCTGATTCCAGTTTGAGGTCAAGGTTCAAATTTGGTTCCTATGTTACTGTAAGACTCACCTGACTCAAGTATTTATATATTCTAAAATGATGTGTGGACACTAAAGCAAAAGTATCCAATTTCTGTAATGGTTCTAAACGAAAGCTTTTTAAGGAGAACCCACTGTATAAATTATCAATCTCTGTCAGTGGTAGTTAACAGCATGCCTTGAGAGTGCTGATTAAAACAAAAGGTCAGAGCAAACATCAGTGCTCCAGAGACTCTTGTAGATAGCAGTGTAATTAAAATGTAACTCTAGACTGCTCCATGCTTTCTATGTCAGCATCTTTCCAGCAGGGAATGGCCAAATAGCCTGGCAACCCAAGCAGCCACAGCAGAAAGTGGCAGGAGATGCCTGACAAGGGAGTGAATAGATAGCCATCAAAATTATCACCTCATACTACGTCCTGGAACCCAAACAGCCTTTTTTTTTTCTTTTCTTTTTTTTCCTTCCTTTCTTTCTTTCCTTCTTTCCTTCTCTTTTTTTTCCTTTCAGTGTGCACACTGTCCTGTCTTTTGTTCTGGCAGAGATAAGATGTATAAATTATGAGTGGTTGACAAAGTATACTCCAGTGCCTGAGGCAGCTCATCAATCATTTTCCGCATGTCGACAGGTAATTGATGCAAGCCCTGCAGGCGCATCTCCATCAGGTAAAAGGAGGAAGGAATTAAATCTGCTGTCATGGTTTGAGCAGATGATCTGTATTTAACATTCTTTTTAATTTAGAAGTTGTTTATTTTAAATTGTATTTGGCTGCTCTAACTCCCTCCCTCTTCCTCTCACCAAGACCTTATATAGAAAGTGGCGTGCAATTGTCAAGATGCAATGTACTGCACAAAAAAATCCCTTCAGTAAGGTGGGAGGGTGCTCTAGCATCAGATAGCAACAGACCACCCAGAGACTATTGGGGAGCAGCTGAGGAACTTACTTTCTACTTTGCTGAAACTTAATATCAAAGGCATTGCTTGTCAGGCAATTACCTGTGAAGTAAGTCAGGTTCTGACCAATCTAGACAAGAGGTGAGGATACTAAATATACAGAATTTTTCCTTTGAATATTATCTCTATTCCATTTAAATACATCTCTCTCAACATGTTTATACTTCTCAACTCTTTCAGGACAGCATTTTAAAATTCAAAATTCCTTAATTAGAAAAAGGATGACTGAAAGTTCAGAGACAGCTTCCATGACCTAAGTCCTGTGAAGTTCTTCCGTTTGCAGACTTTGCCATGAGACCTCTTCCTCTATGTCTGCACAAGACTAAGTGACTACAACATATTTTACACAGAGCTATAGAGCTATTTGGACCATTTCAGAAATAACCCTCTTGCAATCTAGCATGCTACATCAGTTCTTTGTGATCTATCCTGGCAACTATTTATTCTGGAAATTCATTGGAAGACATCAGACCAGTTAAATCCTAATTGACATGGAATCACATAACTTTAGACACTATCCTTAACATAATTAGGAATTAACATAGCTGAGAGGGACTGGAGCTGAGTCCTTCCAACAGGAGAAGAATTGAGACAATGTTTCTCCGAAAAGCCGCTGAACCATCAGAATCCAAACCTTGTGCTAGTTCAGAATGGTGTGTACGATCCACTGTTCCAGTCTGGGTGGAGGTGAAAGTTAAATGTTAAAGGAAGTTTTGTGATGAGGTTTTCTATCTTTATGAACAGTTTTGGCTGGGAACATTCAGTGGAAATCTAAGCAAACAGTGCCCGACAGGCTCATCAACATTGACACAGAGGAGCTTCCTCTAGGAATTACTCGATATTTCCAATTCAAATGCCCTCTAAATCCTTGGCTTATTGGCACAACACTCCCAAACACTGCACAGATGGACTGATGAGGGAGGAAAGCTTTCATTTCATTTGTCAATGAAAACAGAAAGACCAAAGACCTAGTGCAAAGTCCAATGGTTCCCACTAGTTTCAAACGCAATCTTACTGAGTCCCAGAGTCAACCGAGCAATTACACATCAGCAATCATGCCAATGTAGTGCAGATTTCAGAATCAACCAGCAGAGATGTACTTTAAATACCTCTGGCACAGTTTGAGACTGATCTGAGCAGCAAGAAGAAAGTGGAAGACAGTGAATAAGCTTGCCCAAGCAGCGAGGCAGACAGAAATCTATGAGTTACTGTTACTTCTCTTCTGAAATACTCCAAGAGGAGAAGCTTAGGCAATGGAGGAGAAAAAAAGTGCAGAACATGAAAAACCAAGCTATAAAACTATGACATCAGGTATAAAAAACGGACAAAAGCTAGGGAGTAGCAAAAGGCAGCTATTAAGGAAAGATCCTGAAAAGACTAGCTGCATCCCTGATGAGTAATACAGGAAAATCAATTCATTAAAACAGACTACACGTGCCAGTTTCTAAAGGGATTATCTTAAACAAGTATCCAAAAAAAAAAAAAATAGAGTTTAGGGAGTTGCACTGGGGAGAAGAAATCCATACACGTCATTCAACATTTGAATGAGAAAAAAAAATTCAACTCTTTAAAATAATTCCAACAAGAATTGGAGTTTTTTAGGTGTCTTGGTCTAAATGAGCACTACAAAGAAACACTCAAAGAACCACAGAAATATACTTAGTACTTCTGTTGTTACTTGCACATCCAAAAGGCCCTAAATATATCCAAAAATATGTCTTGAAGTCTTTTTGTTATTCTCATTTTTTATACTGCTTTTCCTGTCAAAGGAATGACGATCTTCAGGTAAATTGTATAAGGATTTTAAAGTAGAAACATTGTTAAAAGAATGGTATTTACATTTTTAAATGGTGAAAGCTTTCTCCATATTTGAAGAACTTGCACACTTTCAAGTAAGAGGACGAAGATGGCAGAGTTCATTTGCAAACAGACCTCCAAAGGAGGACCCATTCTTCCTCATGCACAAAGAAAGCAAAAACAAAGTTGTAACAGGGCTATCACAGATTTATTAAATATTTTTTTCTAGAGCATCAAGTGACTTCAAATACTTTTGGTGTTTATAGTTCTGGATTCAATAAAACATTTGGAGAACTTTATATAATGTTTGATCTCTGTAGCTAAC
Organism: Apteryx mantelli; assembly: GCF_036417845.1. Classification (NCBI taxonomy): domain Eukaryota; kingdom Metazoa; phylum Chordata; class Aves; order Apterygiformes; family Apterygidae; genus Apteryx; species Apteryx mantelli. The sequence continues at coordinate 18,913,051 of NC_089984.1, forward strand.
TGTAAGAACACAGATTTGCTATAATGAATCATTCACTGATCAGTCAAGTGTGCTATCTTGCTTCTACTAATAGTACTACATTTACATACTGATATTCAGTGAAGAAGGAAAGGCACCCATCAAGTGTTTGGAGATATATGGATATGGCAACAACTCACTCAACAACTTCATGCATCACTTTATTCTCAAAGGAAAAAATTCACTTTCTATAATACTGAGGAAAATTGTGAACATTAAGTTTTAGCTTCACTATCATCTATACATGACATACACTCTGAATGAGAAAAACCTGAGAAAAAATCTGCAAAAAAATCCAAGTCATTACTAGGAAAACAGAGCTCTTCCCTTACAATCTAAGAAAAAATACTGATGAATAATTTCACTCAAGGTCAAAATAGTCACTGTGATCAAAGAATAAAAATAATGTTTTTAAAACAGTCCTGATCAAATTCTAATGCATTTCACAAATAATATGCCTCATTTTGTAGTATATCATTAGTTGATATCTATTTCTAATTAATTTTTCAAGTCACAAGAGAATGCTTTCGAACCAAATTATTTTTAAAAAACTTTCGACACTGAAAGTAATAGATTATAATAACACTCCCGATCTATCTACAAACCTTGCCAAAACCATTTCACTTCATAAGAAGTAATAATTAGACACTCTGATTTTGCTGTAAGGGAAAGATAAAATACAAAGGAATTTATTACTCAAAGGTTCTTTTATTATAAAACAGCCTCCACAACAATAACTGAAAAACAGAAATGAAACAATTTTGTTCTGAGCCATTGCTGCAATATATCACCCACATTATCCATTGCACCAAACAAGACTGAACTTTTGGCTCAGATAACAATATAGGGCTTGATTGCATAGCACACATACACCAACTCTTGTCAAAGTTAATATCAATATTTGTCGGTACAACAGGCCAATCAGCGAGTTATCAAGGACGAAGACTAAGAACTTTTGTTTAGCCTGAAGAGAGCTCTAATTAAAGTTCTCTAGCCCTAAGTGCTTTACGTTGTTTGCCAGACTCAGACTGGCTGCTGACAACTTGAATCTCCTCTTTAGTCCTGAAAAGAGCTTTTTCTGCATTCATTTTGATGTGGAGGCTTTAATCTAGCTGCCACTTCCAACCCATTTTATCAGCCCTGAAAAAGGCTTTTTGTTTATTCCAACTGGCACCCCTTTTTCTGACAGCAAGGCTTCAAAAGTCGGGCAAATGTCAAAGGTTTTGTATACAATTCTACTTTTCTTCATTTCTAACTTGTCTCGTATCAGACTGAAAAGTTGAGCCCATATCATAGACAAGTTTTTACTTGTTTTACTTGTAATTTGACTGTTTTCTTCAGTCAGTTCATTCCTAGATCAGCTATTCCTCACATTCAAATTAAGGGCACCCTCGGTCTCTAGTTAAAACTACCACAAATATACATAACCTCAAGAATATATATATATATATATATATATATAAAATGATAAATATGATGACAATGAATAACGAAAACTGACAAAATAATTTTCACCTCAAACAGTAAAGAATTATATATGCATTTGAAAATAAATGCCAAACATTTTATCAATACGTATGAGAAGAGGCATACATGTAGTATTCTGGTATAAAGCACTCTCAGAATCTACCTGCTGGACCAAATAAATCCCCACAGATTTCTACCTTTTCCCAAGAGCTGACATCTTCCAAACCCTGAACAAAACTCTTCTGCTACAGGCTGGCCAACAGAAATAGATCACACTTTCACAATCTACTCTAATATTTTATTTCACTGTACCATACTTAACTATTTATTTCTGAGAGATTGCCCTTGTCATCCCAACACTCCAGAGTTTGTGTGACTGCCCTCCTACTGCCTTGAAATTCAGCTCCATAAGTTTGATTCTTCCAGGAAAATTATTCTTCGTCCCTGGTGACATAAATGACTCCATGGTTCTAAACAGCGCAAGCTCCTTCTTACTGACCACTTTCCTAATGGCGTGAACCAGCCTTCCCTGGTTTCAGATACACAGAGGGCAGAGCTCTGGTGACTAACCTAGAGGCAATTCCACCTACCCCCTAACTCCTGAGATAGCATGATCCTCTACCTTCTTACAAGGCAGCACTGTATTCACTGAACTAGAGAATCGGACTCTCCTCTAATATTAATCATTATAGTTCATAAACTTGGATTCCACACCATTAATTAATTTACTAATTTATTGAGCATTTGACTACTTAGCATGCTTTCTAGGCAACTGTTTTGGGCATCACCACCCTTGTTGGCAATCCTCAAACAGCATAAGCTTACTAATTAAATTAAGCTTTGCTGTCTGTAAAAGAAATAAGTCAATATTTCATTCTAACATGGTGTTGGTGAAACAGGCCACTTACTCAAACACAACCTGACAAAACTGTATGGCCTTTGACTTGTCTGTGCTCTAAGCATACAACCATTACACAGAATAAATTTATCACCACATAATGTAATTAATCAAATCATATAGAAACCCTAAAAACAGATCATGAATATTTCAAGTGCAATACCCAAGAGAAGCACTCTCTTCAATATCATATAACTAAACGGAAATCAAAAATTATCACCTGAAAATTACCACTGACTTACCTAAGCAAATGACTTATAAGTATTACCACGTTGGAGAAAAATTGCAGGTTGATATCACCAGCAACTATGTTTTCTTGTGCTTTTATTAACTGGTACAGTTTATGGGGAGTAAGGCTTAAGCTGACCATGATTACTTTACCCATGAGCTCCAACCCCAATTTCAAGATGAAAAAAAAAAAAAAAAAAGCAAGCACAAGACTGATTTAGATCCCAATACTATTCAAGCTTCTATTTTTATGCTGAAATGTAACACTTTGCAGTTTGGATGGATGTGTATTAGAAAATGTATTAAAATTATTAGTATTCAAACAAGAAGATTTAAGATAAAAAGCAATGGGAGCTGGCCAGAAGATAAACACAGCTGCAAAATTTTTCCTTTTGGTGTGAGTAAGAGAGAAGCACCCATAATTTTATGGAAAGAGACACTAGTAGAAGCACAGGAAAAACTTAAAAATTGAAACATTTTCATATAGAGAGCTATATCATTAGTAACCTCTCAGTTTCTGCTGAGACTTATTCAAAAATAATACTATCCTAAAGAATAAAATTCAATATGAATGCAGGGAAGAACATTCATTTCTACTCCCCCTGCAACAATGATGAATTTCCATGAAGATTATCACTTTTCCTGTAAACTTGCCTGAAGTCTAGTAAGTAGCACAAAGCAAGACAACTTAGTGGAGAAAGAATCCACTTTCTAAGCCACCACTCTTCTACCACATATCTTGAACTTCAGAGCTGGTACACAAAATATTTTTTCTGAATGAGATACAGAAATTTTACTACACTGTCTAGCATTGTAGAACATTAAATCGCTATCCCTACTTCAAGTATACAAACCAATATTTCTCTAGATGTTTGACACAGAAGATGTAGATTGCAACTACCTCAATAATCCTTAAAGGGCATTTGTAAAATAAGCATTCATGTAATCATCCCAAAGAGAAAGCCAGTGTGACTCCAATTTTATGGTGCGAACAAAATATTTTAAGAACTGCATTTATTGCTTTTGTGCTGTTCTTTGACCTACTCACATGTTTAGGGGAAAATGTTTCAAAAATATATGCTAGAAAGTACTGTCTTAAAGTATGTTGCAGGTGGGCAGTGACTGGAAAATATATCCATCTGTTGAATGATTATTTGTCCACAGCACCAAATGATTAGGAACAGATTACGTATAGAAAAGATCCTAACAAAAACTCCTCTCTGTTTTTAACAAATATCATAGCTTGATGACAATGTTACATTAAAAAAAAGTACATAATACATGACCTACAGCATGGTTTTGTCACAGCAAGCCACTACAGCTGACTCACCTTAGATCAAACCTCACAAGCTATTTGAGTTTAACAAATATAAGTAAACCCACATATGGTAGGTGTGGGCACACACATACTCACTTTAACTATTTTCAGTTACATTTTGTAAACAGCCCTCAGGTCAATAAGTCAATGTTAGGCAAACTTTAAGAATGTGGAAAAGTTCACAATATGGTTGAACAGAGGAACAGGCAAATGCCAATAAGCTGTTGATTCTGGTTGTATCTCACCAGAAAAAGCTCTCTGAAAGAATTCTGTGTCCTCCAGTTATGGCTGGAGAAAGAAACAGTGCAAAATGAAAACCTACCCTTTCCCTCTCCCAGTATGCTGAGTAACTGTATATTCAGTGTACATGTGAATGCACTTTTCTTCTTCCTCCTGTATGTTTTTTCTTGTATTACTGTTTAAGGTAGAAAGTCTCACTGAAATTGTGTTCAGTCTTTTGGAAAGTTTAACTCAGTATTTTTCAAGTGAATTCTTCCAACTCAAAGGGAAAAAAACCATAAATGTTAACATCAACTGTAGAGCATTCATTTAGCAGTTTGAAAAAAATTTATAAGTAAAAAGAAATAGCAGAGTAGCTTGAATGACACATTTCAAGCTATTTCCTAATTTCCAGAAATACAAATTAAGAATACCAATACTTTTCATACACTTTTCATGAAAGATGGTTCCCACCTAGCAACTGTTAAGAGCAAACATCTTGTTCTGTTTTATTCGCTCCCAAATCCAACCAACAGGCAAGGAAAGCCTCGGATATGTTTACATGAAAACATAGCTACAACAACCAATAGAATACTGAGAAATTCAGCACCAAAGCTGACTAAAGCAGTTTCTCCTTTCTGCCACACAGGCTGTTGTAGGACAAGATTAGGGGGACTGCCTATGGAAAGAGTTAAACAGAATTTTAAAAATCAGTCTTTAAAGAAAATTACCTAATACACTACTGAACGTGCACTACTTACCCAAGAAAGAGTCTCTGATTTCTTGTGCAAATGCCTATTTCTTTAGCCTGAAGAATGGTTAGTGCATCTAAAAGTGCTCCTGTTTTTTCCAACTGTGTCGTCTGAGCTAACAAAAGATATTACATCTCCCTGCAAATCTTGCCTGCATATACCCTCAGATTACCAGTGTCAAATGGCTACTATTAAAGTTTTATTTTTTAAATTGGGAGCCAAATGGCTAACAGGACAGCAAAGACAATACAGACACAGATGGATTTTAAAATATTATGTCACGACTTTAACAAGGGGCTAAAAAATAACCAGGAAATCTCTTAGCTTCATTGTAGTATTAGGCAAAACAGAAAAGAAAAAGAAAAAAAAACACCTCTCCAAGTAAGGGGAAAACTGGTCTGCATCAAGAAATGCCCCCTTTTGGCTAATGCTTCAAATAGAGTACACCCTTAAATTCCATCACCCTGCTCATAATAGAGAATGTAATTACTTCAAACGCTTTCCCTTTTTGAAGCTAATGGGATCCTGTTGATTACTTCCTGCATCTTTTGGGTTACCTTTGGGGAGCTGGCATCTTTGACCATCCCACTAGAACTGGACACCAAGCATAACATGCCAAACTCCCTTCACTACTTAAAAACAGACAGCTTTGAAATTTATCTTATTCCCTTAATAACTAAAAACCAGGACAACAGCACACTATGAAAAAGGACAAGAAACTCTCACTGAACACTTCACCAACTTTGGAGGACCAGGAAGCAATCTTTTTTTTGCGGGGGAGTGGGAGGGGGATCTACTATGAGACACAGACTCTTGGAAAGCCAGTTCAATTTGTACCTCTGTTATAGGACAGAGAGGGCTGGGCAGCACACAGAGGCAAATCACGACTGCATGCCTTTTGCTCTTCACGTGCAAAGGGCGGGGGGAGCGGGGGGAGCAGAAAGAGGACGATGACATCACTGTCCTTTCATTTTCTTGTGTAGAAATTCCATCACAAATTCCAAAAAAAAAAAAAAAGAAAAAGAAAAACAAGAAAGAAATACTTCAGAACAAGCAACCCTATGAACACAGCTGCAATTACTTAAGCTAGATATGAAAAGAAACTTTAATATAGTGACAGAGGTTGGACATAGCCCTTAGTATTCATGTTAATATATTAGAATAAGGATGAATATAACATACTATTTATGGTTCATAAGGCAGCAGTTTATTGAGATGTTTTTTACACTGGCTTAGAATCTGTACTTTCTACACAAGGTCTTTGTATTGCTACTTTTTTAAGAGCACTTCAGATAAAATCATTGATATGAAAAAAATAAATGTTTGGCTTGTAAACTACATTTGGAAACAGCCCTTTATCACTGAAGCTGAAACTCTCTGAGCTGCGCACTCTCTTATCTGTTTATATTCATCACTAGAGGAGATTGGAATAAATTAACACAGATTTTCAAGATTGGGGTTTTTTCTGACAATAACTCTTTCCTGCAGGTATAAGTGTCAAGACAACCATAATCAAATTTTATGATGGAGGTCTTAAGGAACAGGTCTTCCCTATGCATAACACTACACTACTCCCCTGTTTCATTTTGGGCATTTGGGGTCATCCTGTGAACACTGGACAGTGCTAAAGGCAGGCAGACAGAACTGAGGAACCAGATACCTTCTCTGTTGGTGTGAATTCAGTAATCTCTAAAAGATATTTGTCCATTCTGGCAGAACACATCTAGCTTTGTCTGAGATACTTTACTGTATGTACAATTATATAGAATTATCCTTTGTGGTTCCATAGGTATGAAATATAGTTAGGTTCCATGCTCCATATATTCATATACATAAAATCCCTTCCTTTTTTCTGTTCAGTTTAATAAATTAATATTCTAATCATAATAATTACAAATACAATAACAGAAATTGTAAATGTTCCCCGGTTGCTAAGTCCTTGCACGGGAAGTTTGAGCACTGAAATGTTCTTTATAGATTACTTACTAGAAAAGCTGGCTCAGACCTTAGAAACAGCAAGCACAAATGGCACCGCTCTAGTATCAAAAATGTTTAGATAGAAACTTAAAATGTTTACATGACCAACTCAGGTTTTTGCATCTCCTGTCAATGAAGAAGATTAATCTGAGTTTGCAAGACTTATCCCAGTGTGAAACTGGCACTTAGACAACAGTCTTATTCAACCATGTTTAGTCCTGTGAGTTACTGAGCTAAAAGGGGAGGCTGGGGGTATCTCACAGCTTTCATTCACTTGCTAATTTAAAAAATAATACTCAGTGAATGGCCTCTAATGTTTAGAAGAAAATGATGAGCAAAGAAACATAGGTTAAGGGTGGGGACTCCACTGAAATAGCAATTGTGAGGGTGGAGAACCTTGAACCCTAACAACGTGGTGATATTCAGGGTTGCCTGTCCTTCACTTGCAGGAGCACCCAATTTCTTTCTTCTTCTCCCCCTACCCCTCCGTCCTTTTCCAATGAATGTTCAGGTCACAATACCTGGTCCTTGAGCTCGCTGCCTCTGAGTCACTGTAGGCATCCAAGCTACTTAGCCAAGAAACTCTATTGTCCTTTTGTGACAAGAATGGAGGCACTGTAGAATACCCAACAGTACACTGTAGGGAAATTGAATGCAGGAAACTAAGGTAAACTTAAAGAAACATCCCAGAAACTTTCAAAGACACCTACCAGAAGCCTAATAGCACTACAGCTGGTTCTGAGTTTCAAGGCTAGGGAGTTATAAAAAAAGTAGAAATTACTGATATAAAATAGATGCTAATATCAATAAAAAGGTGCTTTCAGTATTATGGTAATAGAAAAGAAGTTCATTAGATGAGACGGATGCCTCATGCAAGGAAAAACAAGAAATAATTCAAGTCTGTACTAATACTGAAAATATTCTTTTTTTTTTCAACTAAAAAAGACTAAAATAATCTTGGGTTTTTTGTTTTTGATCCTTGTGCACCATGAATGGGAATAAGGATGATCATTCCAATGTTACAGCTGTACCAAAAGACCAGCCAAAATTCTACAGAATCAGTGATAAAATTAGGTTTATTGGTACAAATAGGTTGTACTGAAACAAAAGCAGTCTGTTGGGCTAACGTCTTTCCTTCAGTTTTCTGGATTTATGCTTGCTCCTTAGGTGTCATTCAGCACACAAAACTCAAATGACATTTTACATCACAAATTTTACAAGCAAGAAGGTAACTATGGCACTGGAGAAGCCAATATGCACCCAACAAATTTTGAGGGCTCTTAGGGTATGTGTGCTTGTGTGTGCAGAGGGGTGTTATCCTGTAAGTACTGCATCATGAGTGTTTTTCTCACAACATATATGTTCCTCCTGCAGAAGGCCTCTGCTTCATCCTTCTGGGAACAGAAGCAGCAGCCTCTCATTACTTCTTAAGCGATTAGTAATTGAGATGGCATTAGACTGGGACCGGTAACTGAAGCCTAGGCAAACCAGTTTGGCCTTGTATTAGATGACAGAACGCGGGGTTTGAAGAAATGGAAAGTTACCATTTGCAGATGCAAAGAAGCCAGGTTTTAAAAAATGGGAGTATGTAAACCAGAGAGACTTCTCAGAAGGCACACAGAGAGCTGGAAGGAAGACACACGATTTGGGGCAGGGGAAATAATAGTTAGATTTTCATATATCAGATGTCAGGAAAGGCCAAAGGAGAAGGGGAAAAGTTAATTGCCAGAAAAAGCCTGGGAAGGGGAGCTGTGCTGAAAGAGTCCACAATTCAGGATCAAGCTGCTACAGAAGATATGAGCCCACTCCATAGTACCCAACTGCAGCCCAAATAAGATGTTCCAGAGTGAGATGCTCTTTTGGTGAAATTTATTCCTTTAGTCCTTCCGCTATTAGTTCTGAGCATTGTTCTCTGAGTCACAAATATACTGAATGAATAGGACATTTAAGGAGAACTTAATTTGACTGGATTTTACAAAGATCCATGAAATTACATATCTTTGGACTCCTGAAAAAGCATCAACATCTCAAGAACATTAGATTCTTTACTCTCTTATAATCTCAATCTATTTCATTTGGCAAGAAACATGTACACCAGATAACTAACTAGACTAAGCCTTGAATTAACTGATATTTCCTCTATCAACTACCCAAATGTAGTAGTTTTCACTTTCACGACACTATAGTTCTTCCTGTGTCATGCTGCCATTGATTATAGTTTAAAACAATACAGATACTCAGTATACCAATCACACAGTAAGTCAGGCCACGCTATATTTATCTCATTCAAGTCTTTTCAGAGACTGTTGTTAAACAAGCACTCAAAAGGAAAAAATTTACTATCACTACGCAGAGTATCACAGTGCATTAGGCACTTTGAAAGTTGTTATAATACGTTACGCCACTCAATCAATGTTTATGTCTTGAGACAACTGACTCTTGACAACAACCTCAACCTCAGAGAAATACCTGATGGGCCCACCTTCTTTCACTGCTCCAATTATTAACACAAAATGCAGTCACACCTGTCTCCAGCACCAGCAACAGTAGAAGCAGCAAGAACTAACTCACCAAAGTCAGAACAAAAATACCCAATCTGCAGTAGATATCTATTTGAAGATCATTAAAACAGATGAAAAAAAATCAAAAATCATGTAATTGCAAATAAATATGTTTGATGACAGAAATTTAATATGGACATAGCCTTTCAGAATTATATTCACCATTTTAATAGCAAAACTCTTAGCTGAAAAATAAAAAGAAGAAAACCTAAGTGGGAATATTTCTGCTCAGTTGATTAACAAAAGTGGAACAAAGGAGGACAATTCTGATCCTTCTTCGATCTGGAAATTTCAAATTTGTGCCATATATAGTTTTAAAACATTGTCCTCATTCAACAGGAGTACAGCATTGCTCTATTTAAGATGTAAATGTGGCTTAGGACCAAAATTAAAGGTATGAATTTTAAAATCTGCATCTTTGCAACAAGTTAGTGCAGCAGCCTGAGCTCTGTCCCTAAGATGCAGCAGATATATACTACTATACACATCAATTCAAATAAAACTTGTTAAACTTTTGACATGAAAACTAAGCCTTTTACTGGTTAAGGACAGGGACTAAGATTTGACAAATACTTTCAGGTTCAATCCTAATAGAGTTGAGAATGTGTTAGAACCTGTCTGTATTGCTCATAGACCTTTAAAAGTTTTAAAACAACCAGATTGGTTTAGATTCACTTTATCAACTTACCAAATTTCTTAGAAGTCATTATAGACCAGTTTACATATAAATAGTTCCAACGTATACAACATAGATCAAAGTCTTAGCTTTAATTCTTTCAACGGATGCTGCAAACAAGAAAGCTGTTTTTTTTCTTGAAAAAATAGATATAGTCATGAGATAACTGCCTGAAATAAATGAGACAATTCTCAATAACTAGAAAAAGCCAATGTAATAGGTGAAAACCTCCCAGAATGTGATGCACAGGCTGTGTCCATATCAGCACATTCACTCAGCAATATGAGCAGATTGGTAGCCACTGCTTGAGGCTTTTCACACTGTCCCAGCTCTTTCAATTGTATTAAAAAGCCTAACTAGCACACATTCTCTTCACCCACCAAATATATATTTCCAGTGGCTTTGGTTGGGATGACTTGACACTTGAATTATATGCAATTAGATCACAACAAATAAACAAATATCATGCAAAATTTGCACCGGATAAACCTATTCTTAATTCAAACTGTTTCTTTATCCAAATAAAGACGAGTTCTGAAACACAAATGCATAGTTACTTTGGGGAATAAAATATTCCTAAAAATCTGTTTCACAAATTAAAACTCAAAGGAATAAGGATTGTTTCTTTAAAGAATGATGAATGTTAGTTTTGTATACATACACAGTGACAGATTTTAACATATGCAAAAGAAGTTTCACAATAGCAAAAAAAATTAAGGAAATTAAAGTTAATTATATGGTATGGTACAATGAGTGCTAGTGAGAAACAGCAACCAAAATTTGGTAGTGATAAAACTAGAACTCAATCAAGTGCCAATAGCCTGCTAAATACATTTGTTACAAAAACTTGCAACAGATAGGACACTGTCTACCTTCTGAACACATTATTTCATTGTTTGTTCAATAGCTATGACATTTTAAAGGCAGTATGTACAGTCTGTAGAGATTCAGCTTGAGAAAAAGGTCTTAGTTTCATATACACGTGCAGCATCAGTTTCAGCCATGATGCACTTACACACTGCAGTGTAAACCACTGAAGAAACATATTGCTGCAAGTGTTACAAATGTGAGTGGCACATCCAGTTTTATCCTCTTCACATGGCCTCTAGAAACTTTGTGGATAAGGTGCCAAGCAAGAAATGCAAGTTCTTTCTTCCTATGTCTTTCCCACATCCCTGTGCTGTTAGGTGACACAGCCTCTTACTGTAGGGGATATTTAAGAGCAAAGGAATGTTTTTTTATTTATTTTTAAACCAATGAAGGGATTAGGAGGAAGCAAAACAATGGTATTAAGAACAAAAATGCATTGTTACATCAAATTATCAGCAATCGTCCAGACAGCTTAAAGGGAGAAACCACCCAAACACAAACGCAGATTCTTTGATATTGAATATATTCAGCATAAAGGTATCAAATCTTGATTGATTGTTTTTGCTCTGTCAGGATAGGGTCACAGCTGCTCTGATTCATTTATACTTAATCCACTGTAACAGCGTCCAGTCCCAACTGTTGTCCCATGTAGCGAATATTGCAACATCCATTTTGTTTGTGTACATGGTTTTGACCTGAGCTTTTGGCAACTTCAGCTGAATTTGAATTCTGAAGCTTGGACAAATTTTTGTCCAAGCCCAAAACAAAATGCAAATCTGAGGAGATGGGAAACTCTGCAAATGGCACATCCCAGAATGAGGTTACACAAGTCTCTACATAATTCAAAACATCATTTTTCACAGATCTCTAGTTAGATCCCAGATTTGTTGCTCCATTTATCCTTATTGAGAAAGAGTGTTCATTGGCTCTTTGCCCATGATTGACAACATATGTTCCAATTAGCATCAGTCCCAGTGGTGGACTCTCTTTCATGTGTCCGCCATATGCACTAACCATGGAGCATAAGAAAACAACAGGACCTGACTACTACCAGGCAAGTCACCTTGAGATGCAGTGGTCCATATCAATCTCTGAGCCTCGCTCCTCTCCTAAGTTATTAAACCTTAAATTAAGCATAAAATCACCTGTACCGATCAGAAAAAAAGAGGTCTACTCAGATTCTCTCTGACATGGTCAATTCTGGATGCCTCGAAAAGGGTTGAAGAACAGGGCAAGTATATTGTGATAACTTTCCAGTTATATTCTCCAAGTATTCAAGGATCTGTGGCTCAAGGACTTTCTCAATCACTATTTTTTTTTGTATGTTTGTTTACATGCATCTGGATGGGATTTTTTCCCCATGACTATTTCCAGACATACTTTGGAGTCCTCTAAATTTTCAGTATCCACAACTTCCTGTGGCAAAAAGATCCGCAATTCAAAACAGAAAGTATTTCTGAAAAGTATCTCCTTATGTTCATTTTGCACTTATCATTTAAGCATTTCATTTAAGACACATGCAAGTCCTTGGATTTGCCTCAGAAGACTTCAGTCCAGCAAACCAACATCATCAGTATCAAACTGAAGCCAGGTTCCACCCATGAGACCCTGTCAAGCTGACTGCTCCTGGGGTGTTGCATGGTCCCTTTATAAAGTCATCAGGAGTTACTGAAAAACACTGCATTGTGCTAACACACAGCTCAGACTACACTATAAAAGGGATATTTGGAGACAAAGAATGAATAAGTCCAAACACCACTAATACTACTTAATCAGCATGTTGAGAGTCTGATTAACAAAAAAATGCTTATTAGAATGAGAAATAAATGACCTGAAATTGGCATATGACTAATCAGTTTTAATGCACATAAGCAAAAAAGGGATAAACCATACTTACTATTGTTTGATATTAGGATACTTTAAAGGAAGCTTTAGGAATACAGTAAAGTTAATGAGCTTTCTCATCATGCAGCACCTTGTGGTACCTCAGAAGTACTGTACAGTGATAGGATCATATCAAGAGCTTTGATGCTCAAAGCTTGCTTACTGTATCAAAACTTACATAAAATCATTGGTAAAAAGTTTCCAGTGCCCCAGCAGGCTGTAAGATAGTAGTGCATTACCAACCATTACAGCGAGCATGCTCTCATCCAGAGCATATCCATGTGCAGTTTAACCAGAACCTACTTAGCTCATTTCAACACAATATATAACTTTAAGATGTTTTTAAGCAAAAGCCATTGCCATGTCACGGTCACATTAAACCAGAATGAGCTCTCTCTAAAAGGAGATCCATGGGTATGGAAGTATCAAATTATGAGAGAATGGGTGAGTCCACAGGGAAAGTTCTTGTTCATAAATACCATCAAATGACAGATTCTTTCACAAAGCTTTGTAGTGTTTAGACAATACGATGACTGAAACTGTGCACGATTCTTCCCTTACAGGAATGAACTGTCCTTCTCTCTCTCAATTTATTATCTCATTTGCAACCAGGAAAAGAAGTGTTCACACTATAGAGTATTCCTTCCAGGTGGGATGGTACTCCACTGCAAAAAGCCCCTAACAAATATAAATTAAAGCAGGAAGCAGTAGCAGTATTTCACAAAGGAAAATCCATATCTTAATCACAAAAGCTGGTTTTTTTCTGCATTGAGATGAATAAGCTGCTCCAAAAGCTACACTCTCTTTGTGTAGAGCTCTGCTAAGTGGAGCTTAGTGTTACAAGCAAAATAACGCTCTGCAATCAGCCTTATAGTTATTTTTCAGCTAGCTTTTTTCAAATGAAATATTGCATGATTTCACATATAGAATACACATGTGCACATGCACTGATTATATAAACCTATATGTAAAAATACAGCATTCCAGTACATCCATAAGCATCTAAGTTCTATTGTCTAGAACTGAGAACTAGCAATGTGTTTCCCTCCTCTTCCTCTCAGCTTTCCAGCTTCTTCAGCATAAATGAAATTTAGTTCTATGTTTTCCAGAAATGTTGAACTTACATATAGTGAAACTTGAAGGCATATATTTGTTATGTCTTATTTGTACAAAAATCAATCTATTTTCAAGATTTCTGGATGTCACACACACTGAAAATCTATTTTGAGCAGTAGAAAGACTTTGAAAAGGGGATTCCTTAAAGGCCATTACAGAACTATGGAATCATCTGTGACAAAGGGGAGGATATTTAAGGAATCCTTAGTGTAAAACAGATCATATTTATAGTGAAAGACAGCCTACTATGTGACTATTAAACTGTGAAGACCTCACTTACTTTCAGGATTGATTTGCCACATGGACTTCAAGCACTATCCTTGTGGCTGTCAAGTTTTTTTAAGACTGTATGTTCAATTAGCACCACTTTCAAGATACAGGCATGAACAACACAGTTCCCCTCCTAAAATCATGTGGCTTCACAAGATGTCACAATAAAATATATGTATAAATTGCCTATAGCTAAATTAGCCATTCACAAGCAAAGCCACCAAGCAAAGAATAGCAGATGAGGTATTAATAGTTCTACTACATTTGTTTTGCCTGCTAATGTTAATAGAGGAATGAATGCAAAGAGTGAAATCCATGAAAAAGAAAAACCCTTCATTTTCATAAAGAACAAATCAGGTTCCTCCAACATTAGCCCATATCTTGGGGACTGCATGGTGCCAGCATGTGAAATGCTTAGAAGAGACACCTAGAGAAGATGAAAACAAGGAAAAGTGAACTCACCAGGTGTGCAAAGAGTAATAGGCCTGGTAAAGAAGCAACTAAAGACCAACACCCGTTGGAGATAAAGTAGAGTAATTGAGTGGATAAGAGGTCTGGATGCTCAAGACCATTTATCTGAAAACTGTCCTTGAACTCAGTGAGTTGAACACCAACATACTTGAGTCATGGCTGGTTTTCAAGTGTCACAGACAGCCTAACATCTGACAGATATATAATGGGACATCACTTCTGCCAGCCTTCCTGGACTTGCACCATTCTGAACCAACTGGGTGTATCAAAATCTTTGTAGGTAGAGCTACCCACATCTCTCCCAGAAGCTAGATGCCAAGATCACTTGTAAGAATTTCTCCTTTAACAAGTCCATTTGATTATCAGGCAACTCTTTGTACATCCTTTTCTTTGGAATAGGCAGTTCTGGAACTTCAAACCTGAACCTTCTGAAAGTTTGCCAGGTGTGAACCTTTTGCCCCCATGCCACTTCATATATCTAAAGTATGTCACATAATCTCAACAAACTGTGCGAACGTCAGTTGTGAATTTCTCCTCTCCAGCTTCAAAGAGATATGCAAAGAGGCTTAGCTAATTCATGCCTGCAAAGTTATGGGATCCTTATATAAAAGCTATTATGTGGCTGCTTCATAATTAGTTCTCAAAGTTGAGATGAGGGAAGAAGGCAAAGGAGAAGTACAGCATTGCTTAATGTTAGCAATATCATTATCCATTACAGATACAAAAAATCCTAAATCCTCACTGATGTAAATGTTTCTTGATGCAGGTGTTTGTCTTCAGAGCCCTATTAAAAAGCAAATAAAACTGTTACAATCTCTTATTAAAGTAGCTAAAATTACTTTTCATCTTGAGAAGTTCAAAAACTTTGTCCAAAGCAAGTGAGAATAGATGCTCTGTTCTCAAACAAAACTGTAGTTCCTAGCTACAGTGGACTGAAACATACCATGACAAAATACATAATCATTCTTCGTTGCATTCACATAACTGCATTGCCAATCAAGTTTTGGCAAATTCAGAATTGTGATTTTTCAAGAGGTACAACTTGAAGAAAATATTGGCTTCTCAGGTGGTTGAAATGGATCCCAAAATGTTTTGAAGCGACTCTATCCTTTGTTTTGTTTTGTGTTGTTTTTTTTAATGACGATTTCACCCATGTTATAATTATACACCCGAGATTACTGGAACTGAATTTAAAAATAAAAATGTGGCTTTTATTTATATATTTGTTCTCTTTCTGTTTTTCATGAAGTGGAAATATTTCAACCAAGATTGCTTTCACTTTATTACAGAGGAGCTTACCAACTTTACAGTGTTTGTGTGTCAAACCTCCTGCAAGAAAGGAGAACCTTGTCTTTCTATTTAAAATAAGGTTATTCCCATTAGAAGTAGGAGGAGAGTGAAGCTGTGTTCCTTCCTTCCCCCTTTTTCCAGTTTTAACACCATGACAATAATATTTAAAGTCAGTCTTTGTAAATGCTTCCTTTAAAAAGCCTGTATTTGGAGCCTACACTGATTAGGCAAAATCCCTTTGATTTCTCTGAACTTTCCTAAGCTTTATTTCATCTCAAATGAGCTCTAGGAAGAAGACCTACACACCATATAGACATAGGATCCCGAAGCCACTAGCTCTGCCAACTAACTGCCTTGTTAAAATTATAGCAACTTATTAATCTTCCACTTCTTGAGAGCCTAATTATCTTTCTCTTTCATGCTTTGTTTGTTAGTCTTTGAATTTCCGGCTTTTATATTCTATTCCACCCCAGAAATAATCAGCTGACTTTGTCTGAATTGCCAAGTTTTTCCAGTGTGTATTCTCCAGGGGATAACGTGAATGTCCACTGAGGGAAGAAACAGACTTTCCATATTTGGGGCTCTATGGTATTTTCCAAAACACTCCCACAACAATATTTTAACATGCACTTACAATGCACTTACAAAACTACATTGAGATTTACCTTTTCAGTTGTTGTTACACAACAACCTAGTTGCTTTCTTCTAATAAGATCACACAGTCAAACAATGTCATGAAGAAATCTTACAGCAATATCTTATTCTGATGTATTAAATATTCCTATCCACTGAATATCTAGAGTAAATTAGGGATCTCTCTCGCATATGCTTATACTTCACTTTTAGTGTTGCCACTCAAGGAAATATAAAATACTACATTGAAAAAAAGAAACCTTTATAGTCAGCCAGGGATTTTCATGGTACTCTTCATTTCCCGGGGTCCAGTTGCATTTTTAACTAACTCCATATGCTTTAGTACCAGCAGACCTAGCACCTCTACAGAAAAAGCAATCTATGGTGCCCTGCCATTTAAGCATGAGGAGCACCAGCGCTATCAAGGCTTGTCATCTTGCCTATTAGCTTGATGTCTTTATTCACAGGCCATCTGCACCACTGAGACATACAGAGGCAGCTAATGTCAATATGAACAAATGCCTCTTCTTTTACAAGAAATGTCAAACATAGGACAGTGCAAGAATGACCCCAGGAATACCAACAGATGTTAGTTACAAGACTTTAAAAGAAAAAAAATCAATCTTTCCTACTGGGACTAATTAAGATGAAATAAAGAGCAAAAGTAAGAAAAAATCATGTCACATTATCAGGAACTTCATACATACTTTCTAAGCTCATTATTGACATATTGCCCTGTGTTCTTGAAAAAAGGCTAAAAAAGGGTACAGGAGCTGGGGCAGTAGCAAAAGGCTCTGTTTTGCACAGTCCTGGTCTGAATTTCACAATGAGTTGTGTCACGAAAAATTATATATGGTTATTAACAAGATGCTATTTTAGGTAGAAATAAAGCACAGTCCATTCATACTATAAATGTACATTTACAAAGAACTCCTGGCATAAGGAAAATACAGATGTGCTTCAGTACTTTTTCTTTTGCTCAGGCATAACTAGGAACACCCAAAGCCACATTTTGGATATCCCCATAACAATAACAGGCTGATGAGCAAGAGCCCCTTTATCTATAACATATACAAAAATTAACCACCATAGTCCAAAATGTAAAGTGGTCATTTTTGCACCCAAGGCCACAGGCTGATAATTAGCATTACTCCTAATTTGGCCAAGAAGGCAGGGACAAACTCATCTTCATTACAAAATAAAACATTCTGATCTCTATTACCTATGTAAAGATCACAGCTGAGAAGAAATACATTCAGAACACCTGCTTAAGTTTAAACTGCATGAAACTTAAAGTTATCTTCCACAGCAGCAGCTCAACCAGAACTCAGACCTGTGGTTACTGGGAACCCAAGCATTTCAGCCCTCCTGATGGAGCACTAAGCTGTCCCTGAAAGCTGCAATATGATGAAAACGTCATCTCATATTCAATTCATACTCTCTCTTGGGAAAGAAGGATATTGCTGTGGAAGAATAGCTAAGATCTCCTGTGGCAATGCAGCAGTGGCAAGATGGACCCAGCTGTACCTCTGAGGCTGCTGTTCCCACACACACACTTTGTCAAAAACTGTACCTCTGTGTATACTAGGAAGCATTTACAGATATAGCTATACCAGAACAGCTCTACCTACAAGTCCTCTCAGTGCAGCTAATGTCAGCCCAAAGAATTAGCTGGCTTGCATAGCTTATGCTAGTCCTCATGGAATAGGCCTTTTTAAAGGAGCAGGACTGCACTTTAAGTCCATTGAGGGCATAGCTACGCTGTTGAGGAGAGCGATTCTGCTCCCTCCTCCCACTTCCTGGTATTGCCAGCAGGTATCTCAGATTACAACCTGAAAGATCCTCTCACAGCTCATTTGTCAGGTAATGCAGCAGCCATTTTCTACAAGGTTCAGCACTGGTCTGGAGAGAAGTATCACTGCACAAGTTGTATGCGCATCACAGATACCTTATTATGTCCTATACTGCATCAATAGTATGAAACATCTTAATGCACCTTTTTGTAAGGAGGCACAGATTTGCATTGTAACTTATTCCAGCTCTGTCTTGCACTTCCTTGGATGATAGCATCCATTCCATTGCAGGTGCTCTTTCTCATGAACATTTCATCAGCCTTGGAACCACACCTCTTAATTACAGCCATTTCACAAGATGCTTTCACAGCATAAGCATGTGTCCTACAAGTTGAGGAAACAGATGTTCCTGAATCTCTTTATGGAAACCACAACATTAAGCTTTCATTAGTATTGCATACAGTAACAGAAATACATCTGAGACTATTACAAAAAAATAATAGAGATACACCTGTATCTCCCAAATCCTAAAAATCACAGGGTAATTGTAATATTTTCCTTGAGGGCCTCATGCACTGAGCTGTATAAGACAAATGACATAATTTGCTAATGCAATCACATTCAAACATGCAAGGGCTTTCAAAGCTCATTGAAGTATTTGGGTCACTTCATAATATTCCACCAAAATACTGATTTTCTACATCTTGATTAGCAGATTACCCCCAAAATTAACATGCCCATTTTAAACCTCTTTTGGGCAGTAAAATGCTATGCATTTTGCTTGTTGATATAGCTTTCATTTTCCCCTGGGGTTGCACAGAGGGTTAAAAAGTCAGTCTTGTCTCCTCCTGTATCTTACAAGCAATTCATATCCAGGCTCACTTTCTGATTTACTGATCAACCTACGGGAAAGGATATACAATGACAAGAGTTTGAAAAACTGATGTAAAGTTTGAAACAAACAATAGCTAGGCAAACTATTTACAAGATAAGTTGTCACAATTTATCAGTGTCTAACATTTTAGTGGAAACACAGTAAGAGATAGTACTTGAAATTGCTATTAAAATCTTGATACTACAGGAGATTTGTGGGTTTGTGGATTTTCTAAAAAAATAAAAATCAGAGAGACCCAGAATCCAAAGTCTGGGGTGTTCAAATGAGGGATTTTGGTTCACTCCCTCTGTAGCTTTTAGAGCTTATTCTTATCCGTATTCTATTTGCCACTTCGTGAATGTGCACAGAGAAGAGCTTTGCCATCTCCAGTCACTGGTCCACTGAAGTGTGTCTGTTTCCTCTATTAATTCTATCTTGGGAAAACCACTCTGAAAAATGACCTTTTGCCTAGCCAATAAAGATTCAGAAAGTGTAAATTATAGCATATGGCAGCCGATTTGCTCAGGGGAGCATGGCATTTACCATACCCAAAGCTGGCTCTGACAGTTTAAACAGTGGCAAAAGCACAGAGACTAAGTCTCAGAACCACAGAAATGAAAGCCCTTATTCAGAATGGCTCCTCTTAAAGTGGCAAAAGCACAGAGCAGAGAAGTTGGATTAAATGTAAAAGTCTAACATTGGAGTACAATAACTTAACTTGTGCTCGCTTGGCAATGCTATTTCAGATTTCTATACTGCGCGTTTCCATCTGTAAAATGGAAACAAGCCATTCCTCTCTAAGACTGGTAAGGCTGAGGAAAAAAATTCATTATGTAAGAGGGAACAGGACTATTACAGTTAAACTGATGCCAGAAAAGAAGCTGAAGAAACCAGGATCCTCAACAGCTAAAAATCTTGCCAAGCGTGAATAACAATGGTGCAACAGAAACAAATTTTGCACAGATTTTATCTTTAAGCAGTGAAGAAACTTCTACATTTGCAAAAAAACCACCCTGATTCCTATTCTCTGTTTTTTTTGTTTCGTTTTGAATATTAACCATGAGCAGAGAGAATTTCATAAGAATGAGAGTGCTAACATCCCCTCCTCTGCCTCTACAGTGCTACAAATATATTTTAAACCATTCCTATGATAAGATGAAAAGGTCTATTTGTCTAAAAGACGACACTTTTGGCAATCCCCCTGCTAATTCTGTGTTGTGTGATATTGCAAGGTAGAGCATGTCAGGATACTTAAACTGGGACTTGAACCTATGATCTAAGAGGTGAAAGTACTCTGGAAGATATAAAATACCTTACTAGATCACCACCACCTAATAAAAAGGAATAAGGATTTTTGTAAACCATTTTTACTTCCATGATTGTCTCACCCTAAATGGAGCAGTATTGATGAGAAAGAGAGAGATTATATATACTAGCACAGGAAAGCACTACACTAAGGCATCAACCCTATCCCGTCTTATCTGTACTGAAGCAAAGAATCTTCCTCTTTTGCCATAAAACACAGTGTGTGGTATTTTATCTAGTCTATGCACACACATGCTAGATCTACAGTCTCCTGTAGCATATCAGAAAGTGTAAACCATTGGCGATAATATGATGTGTTGTGCATTTTACCAGCCCAAGTTGGCAATGCTATAATTCTTCAGTAACTATGGAACATCTGCAGTTTTTTGATACTTACTATGTTTCATTCCCATGATGCTCTCGGTGTCTGTTCAGAGCACGGAAAGGTCAACCAGCCCATCTGGAGTCCTCCCTGTTCATCCATTCCTGCGCGCTGCCTCTCGCAAAGGAGGGCCTGCAGAATTTGTCACTTCCACCTGTTCTGACAGGTTCTCCCTGCCTGACCTGGAGATAGCCCTTGGGGACATTAATCATATAACAGTCTGAGCTGTGAAAGAAACAAGGCTTGGCTGGATACTGTTACAGTCTCTGTCACCTACTAATCATGTCCTGTGACACAGAGAGGCTTAATCAGATGGTCAGGTTTCTCATTAATCATTGTGGCCTCACAATGAAACTCTTCTCAGGGAGATTAAAGTTTAGACCATCTTCTCCACCCCTGTTCCTGTACAACTGCCTAAATTTAGCTCAACTCCCAAGTACTATAATTTAAGCTCCAACTCCTATTTCCTTATCAAATGGCTGATTTTAAGCTTCCTATTGTGACTGTGCACATGAAACTTTCCAAAGAAGGGGAAAAAAAAAGGATGCATGTAAGGATAGATAGATAGACAGACAGACAGACAGATAGGTAGATAAAGAAACAAACTTACTGATTAAGTATATTAAGAAAATTCTCAGGATGCATATACAAATGAAGATTTATAAAGAAACTAGGCCACTGTAATAACATAAGGCAGCAATAAAGCAGCATTTATTTGTGCTTAATCAATATCAAATGAAATTGAGACAACTATAAAATAAAATTCATTATAACTGACATTTGTTAGAAGAAATTTTTATCCTCCTATGACAGCTATTGTTAAACCTTCCACTACAGCATACTGAAACAACTTCAGGAGACAAAGAATAATTAAAGGCCACAATCAAGTGATTCTAGAACAAGAAACGGTTACACCAAAAACAAAACACCAAACTATTTTTGTTAGGCACTTTAATCCTGATCTTGCTTCTAATTTTCGGAGTTTCAAAAGGCAAACAAGCTCCAACGCAGATCCTGCTCTGTCTTGGCAAGTTGGCGTTGCACTTCCTCCCTGTGTTTATTTTCCTTGCACCATACAATTACGGGAAACAAGTATAATTTTGCCTTCTAAATCATGAAACATACATACTTCATGAACAACTAAATCATCTTTCAGTTTGGCTGGGGAGCGTGGGGGGGGCAGAGGGAGAAGAAAGACTGGATGAAAAAAGGAAGCTATAGCTATCATATGATTAACAGAGTTTCCTACCTGCCTGAACTTGACCTGACAGCTTATTGCAACAAAGTCAGCAAAGCAACACTTAGTTCAAGAGTTACTTAAAGGCTTGTGCTTACCAGGTTCCCCAACAATGCACCTCATCTGAAAGCTACCACAAAAGACCTACAACGCTGTCTGACTTAACTTCACAATGCTGAGCTGAGGCCTGGGTTTTTTTGTTGTGTTTGTTTCTATTCAGTGATCCTCCATTGCTAGCCTAGAAATGACAGTAGGTGGAAACGCTATCTTTCATTACACAAAGTATAAATAGTGTAATCTATCAGCACTGTCAATCAAGATGATTGATTACAGGCTGTCATAGAGAAGAGTGACATATTAGAAAAGTTTTGTTAACAATGCCTATTGCTAGTCAGCCTGCCACAGAAGCTGGTGATTAATGTGTTGTCAGCCTGTAATCCCACACCCCTGGCTAATGAGGCAGGAATTTATCATCTTTACAGAGTGGCAGATGTCAGAAGGAAAGGAATCCAAGTGCTGGAAACAATATACTTTTTCTTACCACGCCTGACAAGTCTGACAGGCCTAAAAAACCACAAAGAAGCTTTGTGTAAGCACAAACTTAAAACGAGGAACTTTCATTTGGCATCTTTGCTTTAAATAGTGCTGCAAATCAGCCTCTATCCCACAAAAAAAGGCACAATAAAAAGCTCTATGAACTCTGAACCCCATCCTTGACAACTAGGAAATCTCAGGAAAGGTTTCCATGGCAGGCAAACAGACAGCTTGCTTTGGAAGAGAAGCAGCAAGTAACTTTTAACTTTACCTGTGAACTTGTGAACTACTGAAGGACAAAAATCCTTCTGACTGCAGTGGAGAATGCACTCTACGTCAATGCTCTATCAATGAAGGTCTTAGGAAACAGCTCTCTAGAAAGTCTGTGCCAGTTTTTCATTAGATTCATTTTGGGGACAGACAAATAGGGGAACAAGGATTGTGAAAATTCTGGAAGCTGTTCCTGAAGAAAAATAAAATGTGACAGAAGCATCTGCACTGAGAGGCAGCTCTAGTACTTTGCACTCAAAATAGTTTTACATCTGACTGAAATATGCTCAGACTTGATTACTCTTCCTTCAGAGGTCTTGAAAAATATTTGAAAGACTCTCTTTGAGGGCTTGCAAGCCACGTGGACATGCTATTCCTTTGATATATCAATGTTAGAGGAAATTCTCAATACAACATTGTTGATTTGCTAAAGTTTGGGTCTCCAAAACTATGACAATGTTCAAAATTCAGGCTTAAGGCAATGATTTCTGAACTCTTTAAGAAAGGCTCATTTTTGCCTTTACTCCAGTAAAGGCCATGAGTTATCCTAAAGCAAGGGGAAAGATAGGAGAGAGTAATCTGTTTAGTTAAAAAAATCAATGTCAGCAAATCTCAGGCCGCTTTTACCACTATTCGCTGGCACTGTCAAAAATCTACAGCTTTTCAATTAGATGCATTAAGAGGTTAAATCTTCTGGTTCTGAAATTTCCGATGTGCTGCAAAAGGGCTGTATTTTGCAAAAGATTATGTGCTGCTTAGGCTCCTGTCGGTTAGTAAGGAAAGGGAGCAAATCATCTGTGTTAAGTTTTGACTAATGTAATCCTTTTTCAAACACAGATACATCCACTAATGCAGAAAAATGCAACACCAAAAAAATTATAAAGAGAGACAGCAACTGGGGAAGAAAAACACTGCTTTCTGTCAACTGCACCCTTGGGCTAAAAGCACAGCAAAACATTGAGAAATTTAATCTCCAACAGGCAGCATTCTGGAGTTAAGACTTATTTAAGGTTTATGAGAGACTGGAACTTCCCACACTAGTCAGTGAAAGAGGGGCTTGCTGGCCTATAATCTGTGCACCCAGGAGAAGACCAAATCAAAACAAATGGCAATGGCATGAAAACCAGGCACTTCCTTGCCAACAATGGGATTCAGTGACAACTTATGACCTCCATGGAAGGCAAAATGTCCCTGACAGCTATCCCAGCGTCAACAACAGAGCAGCATTTTCTCTTCCTTCTAAACCAAAGCTCTCTCCAGAGATCCTACACACAAATGGTAGTTGGAACTGCAAACCAAATAAAGATGCATGTAATTTGACCTATAAATGAGGACACGAAAACTGACATTGAACCCATACAGTTTTGCATGCTTCAACAGATAACAGTTAGCCATTTCAACCCCTGATAAACTGGAACAGACATATATATTTCTCCCTTTCTTAAAGGGAAAGTAAAAGATAGGCCCAATGTCACAGTTAAGCACAGGTCTGCAGATGAATGACTCATTAACTAATAATGGGACTGTGATGGAGAGTTTTGACTTTGCTTTGGGGGAGAAGGTTAACGTGAGTTTATAATCCTTCTTTTTTGTAAAATCCAGATAGATTCAGTGCAGATATTTCAGATCATATTAGTAAAAGCACCAATGCCTCACATATCTCCTGAACCTTCCAAACATTGATGGAGCTCTCCTTCCCTCCCCAAACCAGCAATAACAACTTGATCTGATTTTTGCTTTGCAGCCCTTCCCCATCCTCCCTAGTTAATGGGAAAATATATCTCATGAATCTGCATAATTCAAAATGTAATTAAACTTTCCAGTTCTACCTGGAATGCCTGTTTCTTCTGGGCATTAGATTAGACTCATTGCCTTGGTATGTGCTGACATTTAAACCTCTTGGCAGCCTCTTGGCAACCTGTGACATTGCACAGACCTCTTTGGAAAAAGAAACATTGCTCATTGCCCCAAGTTTTTGGACTCTACTCTTTTGAACCAGGCTGATGTGAAGAGTTCTTCCTCAATTCCACAATGATCATAAAATTTCATATTAACCTCAGTTTCCATCCTGAAGAGCCTTCAATGCTTTCAGACAACTAGGAATTTAGCATAAAGTTAACTTTTGAAGACATCAAGAGAACTATTTACATGCCTTGGTAATCTCCTGAATTAGGGCCAGAATACTCAATACTTCACAGGATTCGGCCTAAAGCCAGTAATTTTCAACAATCTTTCTTCATGAATTTATACACATTTAAAACAAATGCAAATTGGATTTGTTGTAGGCCTAGATTTAAATGCAAACTTCAGATTTTTTTCATGCCTGACACATTAAATTCTAAATTCTTTGGGAAGGAAATCACCACTTCTGTTCCATGTTTGTACAGCCCCTAGCACACATGAAAATCTGGAGAGTGGCAATAATATTGATGCATCCAAGAATAATATCTGTTGATGTTACAACTGTAGCAACTCTGCATATTTATGATATCCCTTTTTAAAGGTGACATTTCATACTTTTACACATCACTTTTTCCTGCATCTAACAAACATGGCTCTTATTAAGTTTCTTTCCACCCTTTTAGCTATCACCTGCACAAATTAAATCTTCATTTAAGCAGTTAGGTCTAATCTCAACTAACGCAGCCCTGAAATCCTAGTAATTTCAGCCAATGGAAAAGAATGCATCTGTGTTCCCGTGTCTTAATACTGTCTCTCGAATGTAGACCAATGAAAGAAATTAAAATGTTTATGAGCTTGCTTTATGGAGATTGGATCTAATAAATAGTAATTCTTCACATAATTCTACATAGAATTACAGTTGAGCTCTTTCTTTCATTAAGTTATACAAACTTTTTGAAAGTGGAAGCATAATGTCTTTTTCTAACGCTGTGTTATTATTTTGGTCAAACATTGTTTACATTAAACAAATCCAATTTACCAAACTTTGACATGTTTGCACAACTGCATATAATTTATATTGGAAACATGACTTTTAAATGAACTTTCTGCAGTCTAAACTCTCTGGTTTCTAGCCTGCAGTTCTAGATTCTTATACTGCACCAAAAAGCTTGTCGCTGGTGTAAATCATATTCTCTAAGAGGTTTCCAATAAAGTAAATAAAGACTGTAATTTCAAATTGTTCGTTAATAACTTCAAACTGGCTACATCTATCAAAAACTGATTTAACTTTCACGCCAGGTGCAGCACTTTGTCAGAAAAACAGCAATCTCTAAATTAAGATTAGGGAAAGCAATTCCTTAATGCTGCTATTCCCCCAATAAGTTTATTTTAGTAGCTTTGATAAATGGAATTTAAATTAGTATTTCATCATTCTAAAGCATCAGAGATTGATTATAAAACTTTTAATAAATTCATACTGTCTCCTATAAGTTGATATATAGCACACTACAGTTGTATCTGTACCATCAAATATACTGGATTTTTTTTTTCCTTTTAAAAGACATCATTCTAATAAACATGAAGCCAATCTCTGCCATCCTTTTATGGGGTTTCAACACATTACATGGCAAGCATCCCCAGGTTTCACTTATTTTGCTAGGAACCAACATTGCCTGGTGCCTGGATGAGCTTGGGCACAAGATATCAAGTAATACTTAACATTGCTCCTGAAATTTTGGATTCTCAAAGGACCACACAGTCCACGTTTCTGGAGATAGATGCAGAAAGAAATGAACCTTTGGAGCATCTAGAAGAAGAATGGAAACCAATCTGTCTTTAAGAACTATCTGTCATTTCTTTAAACGCTGCCCTGAAGCCACACCTAGTAAAATTAGTACTTTTGCAACTCCACATAGTTTTTTCCTCAAACCATTTGTCCCACTTGCAACATTGCTAAAGCATAAAATTAATCACAGTTACCCCTCCACTGGTAGGAAAAGAGTCTGATTTACTAAGATCTACATCCTTACAGATATTGAGATAGGTGCCAGCCAAGGTTTTTAACAATCCCTCAGACAGATAGAAACACAACTCCCATTGATTTCAATGGGTATTCAGAAACTAGGGCTGTATTTCTAAGCTTGTCAAGATACCTCTTAAAATCTGCCTCAACACCTCTGTAAATCCAGCCCCGGACACTGTAATGAAAGGCCATCCCCTACTACATTAGAGGCAAGACCAGTATTTCACTTTCTTTCCGCCTTGTGCTTCTCTCTTCAGTACACACTGTGAGCTGAGAGAAAGGACATACCATGCTGATTTAAAAGTCTAAACTCACCTATGCTTCCAACAATATATCAACTAGCCCATAGATCTTGATGTGCTGAAGCTGGATATGAATCTTAAAGTCAAGTGCGGATTGGAGACCTACTTGGCTTTCAAGGGAAAATAGGAGGAATTAGGAATTCTGCTTTTGGGGATCTGGGAACTTCAGTCTTTTTCTTTCCTTTTTTTTCCCCCCTTTTTTTTCTTTTTCCAAACATCTGCCCAGATTTCTGCAAAAGTTTATTCAAATGTGGCTTTGTTACTATTTATACTCTTACAAGTAAAAATTTCTATTTAATAAAAAAGTTACTTTCTCTAACTTGTATCTGTTTTTGTGGTCACCTTCCACTTCATGCCTGGGAAGGCAGAACACAAAACTGTGGAAAAGTGGCTATTATTTTTATTTTAGTAAAACTTACAATAAAACTTCTAAATCCAAGAGTAAGAAAGAGGAGTTACCAAGGATGTGAATATTTAATTCCAGCCCCTCAATTGTGTGTAGGAAAGGTAATCTTACTCCAAGAAACAGACACATCCTTCCTCTTCTGATATTATGCAATGCTATTGGAAGAGGCTTAAGTCCAGTTTGCAAGTAGCTGAAATAATAAATACAAGCTAAGTTTCCTAAGATTTGAATCCTAAATTTAGGCTAAGCCAACACTGAATTGAAAATACTATCCTTGCAGTTACACCAACTGAAGAAGCTCTGCAACTCAGCTCATACCTCTCCCCAGAAGTTGACTTCCGTGTGGCTGTAGCTGCTTTGGTTTTTAATACCGCATTTGAGCTGCCATTCTAGCACAGAGGAAGTCCCGAGGTCCTGTCGACTGAGTGTCAATTAAAAATTCTACTGACTTCGTAAAGCACAAAAAACATAAAATAATAAAAAAAGGATTAATGATTTCCTGAAAATGATATGGTTATAAAATAACTATTTTAAAGAGTAGGTTCAAAGCAGTTTAATTTCATAACTTGTCAATCATAAAAATATCTGATAATGCATAATGATTTCAACAACAAAGAAACGCTTAATATATATGTATATATTTTTGGTGGCAAAATTCCTTTCCCAAAAGTCTTACTCCATTGCCCATTTTGCCTCAAGCCTTCTAAGAATTTTTAAATTTGTATCAAAACAGTTCCAAATTCCACATTTTTAGTTTATAAGAAAGTGAGCATACATTCAAGGGATTCAAGTCAAACACATCTTTTCATCCCAGCTAGTAAAGACTAACAGGCCTGGACATAAAGCATCCTTGGAAAGGAGCCTCCAAGAGAAGGGCCAAGAGGGAATGTCCTTGAAATACTGCAGTCAAAGGGGATAATAAACATAGCATTTATTTTATATGGCTGAACTCCAGTAGAGGAAACAAGCAAAATAAATACAGATTATACTGAACACACCTTACTGAAAAATGAATGGAAGGCACTAGAAATGTGGCATAAGGCTCACTTAAAAATAATACTAAAGATGAATTTATTAAGACAAGTAATCTAATTACTTTTTAGATAACACCTAGATAAGTACCAAGAGTCTGGAATAAGGAAGAGAAAAAATGCAAAAGGAACCATTTTTGCTATTTGGATTTTATAATTTCAATATCTTTAGTATATCCACTTCACATGTCCTGTTTTCTGTAAAGATCTACCAAGTCAGGTGCTACTGGTCTACCTATCCTGACTTTGAGTTAGTTTTAATTATATCTCTTTGGGGTCCTTCATTTTATAGACACTTCTTTTACAGTAATATGCTTTTGTAAGAATTGTCCTACATTAGCAGTACCCAAAAAGTAGCTATATTCTTTCAGTCTCAGTGAGTTGCTTTAGGTTAAATGAAACAGGAGGAATAACTGCCTAGTTTTTCTGAAAGAATATACAAGTCATTTTTCTGTAGTATATACTTTCCCCCATTCTGAGCACAGATTGTGCCACAACTTGCATGCTTGTTGTATTTTTAAGCCCCAGGATGTATCAGCTTTTGAGGCCCTTTATACTCTCTGAATCCTGGGGCTAAGGTGCTATACTAAGTTCTGATATGCAAAAGGGTGAATCATAACTGAGGAGGTTCAGAAAGCACTAGTTACTGTTTCTCAGATGAAACCAGAGCCTGACTATACACATACTCATCCTTTGCTACATTTATTGGAAGCTTGAACCAAAGGGACCAACTTGGAGTTGGGATGAATACATGCCTGCTCCCAGGAGGAAGGTCAGTGAGTGCTTACACAGATGTGCTCTGATTTCAGGTGGGAAATACTGCCCTTAATTCCCACTTCCTAGTTAACATCGGTGCCAGCGGCATGACCATGCTGCTCTACCTCACCAGTGTCTTATACCTGTTTAACTTCAAATGAACCATAGCAGCGGAGGCATAGGCACAGACAGGAACCATTTTCTGCTGGAGAGCAGAAATGACTGCTTCTCAGCTATGACTAGTACATGCATCTCCACCCTCTGCTCCAGCGGTATTTAAACTTAAGACCCTCACCTGCTAGCGTCAGTCTCAGACAGGCCTCCTGCCTTCCCATGAAGATCCATGCCTGCAGTCAAACAAGGTCAGCTAGAACCGTCAGCAGAGAGGGCCAGGGGCACGAGTGGGCACAGGTGAGAGGCAGTGGTTATTAATCCCAGTCAGCAGGACCCACCTTCCAGGAGCAACTTAGAGACTAAACTCTTTGCACAGCTACATAGATTTCAAGTGTCTTTTCCCAGATGCACAAATGTAGAAATTTTCAGTCATTGTTCCAGGTTCCCCAGTAATATTGATGCGTAACAGTAGCAACACAAAATCAATTCTTGACAGTTCCTGCATCTGTGCATGTACATAAGCATTATTAAACTTTCTGCAAGTACCAAGTTAGTCCTAAACGCAACAAAAAACTGAAATGTTTCCAATGGAAGTTGAGGCTTCCACTTGAAACAGCTATTTAGTACTGCTCTTGCCTTGCCCTTTAGCCAGCAGGAGGTTATTTTTTGGATTGGGAATATATATATGTATAGTTTTTTCTCCTTAAAGTTTTAAATTTCTAACCAGCTTCACAGACTCAAGCAATTTTAATAAAGCAGCATTTCACTGCAAGAAATTAAGTGACTACAGTAACAATTGTATCTGTTAAGGTAAATGGGCAAAATGAGAATTTGCTGTTAAGAACTTCTTTCCTTCCCATGCTGCTCACTTCATAAATCAGGACTTGTCAGCCACGTCTTGAGAAAGTCTTAGGTTGTTCTGGCTTGGGAATCTCTGACAAAGACTCTAGGCATTTCAACAAAAGCATAACACCCAACTCGCCAAACTGAGAGGAAGAAGCTCAAAAAGAACACTGTTTTGTCACAGTAACGTGGCTGCTGTTTCCAGGCAGAAAGAGTCATTCCTGTTGGTAGTCCACATTTCAACCGATGAGGCATCAGCCCTCGAAGGTTTTTTGTACTTTGTGGAGTACAGATCCCAAAAAGCAGACTTACATGTACACATCAAAACTACTATTCCTTGGAAAACTATATGATTGAGGGGCATTGATAACATTCAGCTTTGTTGAGCTGATTAGAGCAAGAGTGTTCAATGGTGAGCTGAGATCTAGACCTTGCTACACTATAGCAAGTTAAAAATCTACTTTGTCTGAATAAAAGTTAAAAAGTATAGCACGCTAAAAGACATCCACAGAAATAATTCCTTGGAAGCTGACCTACCAGGAAACTAAACTGGGAACTCAATTCAGATCCCTTTGAATACTATCTGGACAAGGCACAAAAGAGATACATGAGATAAAAGAAGAGTCCAAGTAGTGGGAGTCAAATCACTCTTAAATTACTATGTTTTCTGTAGCATATAGTCAACTGGGTTTCATTGCTGAAATCATGAAATTATGTTTTTGTTTACTGCATTCAAAAGCTGGATCTGACCCCTCTTTGCCTGACAAAAGGGAGAAAACATCCTAATCAGCCTGTGGATGTTATCTCATGCTACACTCTATAATTTTACTTAGCACAAAGTTAATATGAAAGATACATTAACATTCTATTTGTGATTAAAATGATGCATTTACAATTTGACTTTTCACATTCCAAGACTTGTAATTTATCCCTTTTTATGTTCCTTTTCCACTGTCCTTAACTATTAGCTACCTACCCCATTTAGCTGATGAAAGACTGGGGAGGTATGCAGTGGTTATTTCATATCTATGGAATG
Organism: Apteryx mantelli; assembly: GCF_036417845.1. NCBI lineage: Eukaryota > Metazoa > Chordata > Aves > Apterygiformes > Apterygidae > Apteryx > Apteryx mantelli. The sequence goes on from NC_089984.1 coordinate 18,944,507, forward strand.
ACTGTTTTTTTACTGAGATGAAGTCGGAAGTTCATACAAAACTTCTGATAAAAAAACATTTTAAGTGGAACTTCTATATCTTGATGAAAATTATATTTTAATTTGTATTTTCCTATAAACTTTGACAAACAGCATAATGTTATTGGTTTTCTGTCTCAAGACTAGCATCTTTTTTTATTATATTCCTTAGCTTATATTTTAAAGTAATGCATATGTGCGTATGCATGTATTCTTTATAGCAGGTTCTGCATTACTTTTGAGCTACTTTCTTCACCATATGTGCATGCTTTTGTGGTTTATAACAGCTAATTCTTCCAGCAATTCTGAAATCACAGGAGTTTTCTGTACAGTTGTCTCTGTACAAATAAATCATTCAATCTTTTGCATTTATTTTTCAGCAACGTCTTGGGCAGAATTTTAGGAAAAAAAAGTTCCAGCTCAAAATTATTTCTTATGGCCAAGCATTAAGCTTTTGGAACGAGGGACATGATAACTGAAATCCTGACAAGCCTAACTACGAGTTTATTACATTAGGTATGAAACTTTCCATTCTGTACTAGGTAGAGCATGTTCCTCCAAAAATAGTGATGCCCAACTATCTGCCAAGACCTGGCCACCGAGAGTAATTTCTAGCTTGAATAATAGTAGGCTTTTTCTGCAGCCAATTGCTACTCTGTAGCCTGATTTTAATTGGGAAAGTAAATTTAATTATTTCTCTCCTGAGATAGAATTCAGACTCCTCACATATCCAGGAATATGAGAGCAGAATATTAAGTCCCGAAGTTGAGTCCAATAGAACCTCCACATGTTGCCAGTGACCCATCACAGCTTACTAAGACCATCACCAAATAAGACAGACTGCCTATAATAAGCATACTGAGTTTTATTCAAGTGATTTACAGCAAGGTTTATGGGAAATGATTTTCTAGTGTAATCATCCTGGAATGAGTCTTCTAATGAACAATAGTTGTTTGACTCAGAAGCAGTATCTCCAGATACCTTACCTACTGCATAGAGAGACTGAGGTTTGTGCAGCAAATTGAATGTATAAAGTTTTATAGAAGTATTTAACTATTATTCAACATTCAGCCTGTGACATACTGTTAATATTGTTAAATGAAATTAATGTTTAAAATATTCCTCATGAAATGTAAATAAACCCAAGAATTTTATGCCTCAGATGTAAATACAGTGAATGTATACAATACATGAAAACATGCCTTGTATAATGCCAAAATACTAGTTTCATTTTTTTTTTTTTAGTAAGTCTTATCCATTAGCACTATCAACTCTGAAATGATCCATCCATACAATTGGTTGAACAACTGGTGTGACTATTGTATTATGAACTTTACCATGGGAGAAAAAACACCAGGAAATACACTGTTATGAAAGAGACATGTGACAGGTGATTTTTTCCTATTTTCAATATTTCTGGCAAACACAGGTTTTCAGGCATATCTTGACATGCTATATATTATATTAATCCCAATGTTTTCAGTAGAGCTTTTTTTTTTGCCTTTTTAATCAGAACTATCTTATGGACCACAAAAGACCCATTGTTATTCAGTGAAATCTTTATGCAATGACCACTCTAAAGACACACTCATTTATTTAAAAGATACTGAATCCAAAATCTAACAACAATACTTCAAGCTGTTAATATGATTAATCATTTCATTTCCTTACACAGAAGTAAAACGTCCAATTACTGGCTTAGCAAATACAGATAGATTTCCTGGAAACGCAAGGAATTTGTGGTTGGTTACTAATCTTTAACAAAGCCTAATCATGGTAAAGGAAGACAACAGAAAAATGAGAGAAATTCTCTCAGAAAAGGTGGATTTGTGGGAGACTGAAATACTAAGGAAAAATGAGACATTTGAAAGATTAAAAAAATACATTAATGGAATAAAGTCATTGTCAGTGAAAAATCATGTGGCAGTAAGTGTACATTAAGGCATATTGTTGGCTTTAAGGAAGGGTGGGGGGGTTCTTGAAATCTTCAGATTTTAAAGAAATTCTGAATCTTAAGAGATTCTGCAGAGTTTTGCAAAATTTTCTGCAGATATCAAGGAATGCAATTACAAGACAATAAATAAATCTCTAAACTGGAAATTTTTTATAATATTTTTTCCCAATATTTCATATCTTTTTGTGAAATTTTCCTACAAAAGTCATTCATTATTCCTTATTCAGCTATTTTGAGAATTTCAGTTCTTGCTTACAAAGGCATAATGTGAATCCTTTAAAATAACAATTTAAAATAAAAAAATCAGAAAATTCTATTATATTCAAGAAGCTACAGGCTGATGAGTTATTGATCCTTCTTCCTCTCAATCGACTACTTGGAATCAGTCATCAGATCTGCAGTGGGCAAGATTGTAACTATTTGTTCAATGCTCTTGGACTACATAAAAATTTGGATTTTTTCAGTTTATATTAGCCATATCAGCCCAACATCCACTTGGTTAACAGTATTCATATATGTTCACTGTTTGAACATTATGCTTTCAACAATTCCAGCACAGAATCTAAGAACTGAGCTCACATGGCAATTACACCTCTTGAGGGTTTTCTCAATACACGGCAGAGTACACTAGCAGATCACATGTAAGGGCAGGCATAAAGTGACATTGTCCATCATGCATACGCTCTGAATATCTAACTCCTCTTTGCAATGCTGCCTGTCCAGTACCCCTCAAAAGGTCTGAATTCACTTCATTGTCTGGAAACTCAACTACTTCTGACATTTAGAACTAGGAGGAAAAGCTTTAACTCCAAAAGAGAACTTAGCCTATATTGGGTAATATAATCAAAACTAACCTCTTTTTACCTGTATTAAAAGGCTATATTAATATTACACTTGGGGCCATTATAAATGTCTTACATAGAATGCATTGAGGATACATCAAAGTTTTATCACAATCATTACAAAAATGTCATTTCAAACTATTTTTACACTAATAAGATGGTCTTCAATTGAATAAATTGCAGTTACAGAGTGATTACCACTGTTACAACTTACCTCTAGTTCACAGGTTAGTACAGTGATGGATAACATGCATGAAAAAAAATTAATGCATGATTCAGCTTTACAGTTTGTCACTAACCAGGTTGATTTAAGTCATAAGTATAAGTTGAAATGTCAAATCTACTTGGAAGATATAATAGACATTCCATTTGCTTCCAAAGTGCACAACCAATAACATACTATTATTTATGCAGATAGGATAACACATTCTCCTCACCCACACTGCAACATATTTTGTCTCAAATTAGCTAGTAAATCACTATTGCAATAGCTATTAACAATCATAAAGCCTTTTCAGTTTTACAAGGTGCTCATAATCGGCAATTCCATATGATTTATATGAAAAACATGAGTCAGCTCTTCAAATGCAACTAATCTGTAGATATGGGTCTTCCTGGGTGACCTGTTGTTATCTTTGAAATGATGTGTAAAACTTCAAGGGTTTTGGCAATCTTTCTTAATATTACTCAGACGAATGCAGTGATAAAATGTAACTTTCATGGAGTTTCTATTAAAAATGTGCTCATTTTTGATGAATGAGGCTCACACAGAAATCCTGTATTTTAAATGGCATTTAAGAGGTTTCAAGACTAAATAGGATTAAATTCACCCAGAAGTACTTTAAAACAGGCAAAAGCACTTAAATCACTAACCACCTGGACTTGGGGAGGCAGTTCTTCAAAAGACAGAATTTGTTATTAACTAAACTGACTTCTGTTGAATTACAACAATTAACACATGTCCCTGACTTTCAAGAACATGTATTAACCTGGTGTATGTCAACTACTGAGGTGTATGGGAAATACAACAAATTGTTAATGAGACCTCACTCTATTGTGCTAACAAGGTTTCAGAGAAGGTTTTCCTTCTGTATAACTTTCTGTGATGGAAACATTTGCATTATCTAAAATTCTCTTAACTTTACTCGAGATGGTGTATTTTCATTTTCTGATCCCACAAGAGAAATAAATTTAAGCTGCCTCTTTTACATGTCTAGCTTCTTCCCAGCTGGTTAACCATCAGTCTTGTCTTTTCCATCGTTTTCTCTTTTTTTTTTTCCCCACAATTGTTTTCCACCATTGCTGCTCAAAATAACTTGCTTGCAAGTTTCTTTAACAAAAAGGAATAGTGGGTTTATTCAGATTTTCCCAGTCACCTCCCCTCCACAACTACAGCCTCTTATACCTTCTCAAGAGCAGTGGCCTTAGTTCTAGTCTAGCCTACTCATTGCCTACCAAAGTGCAGACCTACGATGACAAAAGCTAGCAGATGCCCCCTGTACAAACTAAATGACTACAGTTGAGAGCCATTAAAAAAAAGGGAGAAGTAAAAATAACTTTTTCATCTCAAAGACCTTGGAGGGATGATTGTACAAACTGCAGCTTTATAAGTGTTCAGAAAAGTTGGGGGGAAGGGCTTTGGCATATACCAAAGTGAAAATCCTGTGCTTTCTATTTTGAGACTTACTTCTTGCAATGTCTAAGTTTGAGAATCAAGTACTAAGGAAAGAAAGAGAGGAAAAAAAAAACACTTAACAGGAAAAAAAACTCTAAAGAAACTAAGAGAGGAGTTGATTGTAAGACTTATAGTTAGTGGTTCCAAATTTCCTATAGAAGAAACATAAATATATATGACAAATGTATGAAATTAAATCATTCTACAGCATTCATACTCCTATGGCTGCACGAAGCACACAAAATAAGTAAACAGTTTTTCTTTAAAAAATAAGCTTTTCTAATATAGCCTACATTTCATCTTGGGAGGGAGCCACAGCAGAAGGCAGACTAACCTGAACTGCTGAGACTTCAAAGAAGAGATGTATCAGTATTACTGCATTCTCTTGCTCTATAAAAGTGATCATGCCCTTCTGACATCATCTTTAAGATTATTCTAAATACTACCATTTATATGAGAGTCAATCTTTCCTACACTGGGAAACAAGGAATGGTGGAGAAAGACAGAAAGGGAGATCCAAAATATTTAGCTCCCCCTCCAAGAAATGTGTGCATGTGTGGATGGGAAGGGTTCTGAATTGAGGCATTCACCAGTTCTTATTTCAGAGAGTAATTAGAAGGAATGAAGATTCACAGCAATTTTCTCTCAAAGCCTGTTCTTTGAGTGACATAGGAGGAATGAAGAAGAAACCTAGAATCACAAAACTGGTACTCTCTCTTTAATCAAAAAGGAAAGAAACATGTAAGAAATGGTCTTCCATTCTCTTAAAAGAAAGACGCTACCAAAAAATTCCTCTAATTCACTTTTGAAGGTAAATATAAAAAAACTATTTTGAAAGGTACTGAGCAATTTCTTTTGGGGATGAAATTCTTCAGTCCAACTATTCATTTTTTTGTAAAGATAAGAAATTTTTTGTCTATTTGATACAATTTTTTTTTTTTGGTAGATTCCTTCCAAGTATCTACAAGACATTAAGAACTTTGAGGACAAGTTATACCACAACAGATTATTCTCAATAGCCAGATCATCAACTGGAGGAATAGATTCAAATAGTTCACTCTTTCATACTTTGTTTTTTATAGGCTAAGCCATCTTTGCTATAGAGACTAGTAAAACTAGAGGATTCTGATCCATGACCTGCCTGAGCTTTAACAGTAACATCTGCAGAAAAAGGTATTCTAGTCTGCTTGAGGAGGGAAAGGCCAGACTAAATTAGACTAGATTTAACTAGATGGCACAAATGCAGAAGTCATTATAATCATTTGATAGTGTTACCATTTTTCCTGTTTCTCTTTTCCATAGCTCTTCAGATGAAGTTCAAAGGCTTTTTCTAAATGTTCCCCATCCTGTATGGCCCCTCAAAAATGAATTTAAACCACCTGGTCCAGCTACACAGTCTTCTTGAATTAACTGGCTCAAATATTCTGCTTCTTTGGGTAATTTGCATGCTTTCTACTCCCATTGTTTTTCATCATCTATTTACTTGCCACTTGACATTGTCCTGTGGTTTCCTAATCTTTCAATCAAATCCCTTGCTTATTACAACTTTCTGGTGTAAATGATATATTGTGATCACAAGTACTGTCCTATGAGCTCTCTGGCCAGATGATAGGCCTCTGGCAGGAATTCATAAACCTGACAATTTGGGACTGATAAGTTCTAGATAAAGAAAAAAAGAGAACAAAGGATAGCAAGAACTGTTTTCTGGATTTTATAATCCTCAACGCAAGGGCGCACTTAAAATATGACAATATGATGGTTTCAGGAGCTACAACACGGACTTTCATGTATATGACTGTCAAGAGAATACTCTCAAATTTTGAAAACATAGCACAGATTGAGGGGATAATAAATATACCTAACATTAAAGGAAACGGTTTTTTCAGAGGTCTGTGGTCGTATGGTTACTGTAAACACACATCCACACATGCAATGGTTGGTGTCCCTTATGTGAAATGTGACTGAACCCCTGTACGCTTATCTTTTATATAGGCCTGCAAGAACAACCATAAGGTTAAACTTCTGCCTAGATTTGCATTTCCAGTGTTGACACAGTGCTTTATTATACAAAAAACACACTATTTTTTTCACGCTAAAATCCCACAGTGACCTAACAGATCCCCAGCCTGCTCAGAGTGTTGGGCCAGTACTAGACCAATGGTTCTCAGCATGAGAAAAAGAATTTTATGCTATATATTCAACCAGGATTTTAAGCCTTTGATCATTTTAACCAAGTGAACATAAGAAAGTTATTATAAGCTCTTAAAACTAAACTACTGGCCTCACTGAAGGACTAATTAACATTATAAATATTGCAATCACTGTATTATAATTAGAAGATGAGTTAAAAAGAAAGGACTTACAATTAAATACCATGTGATAGTTTAAACACGGTCTTGATTTCTAGGTTACTGCCCCCTTTATGAGGCCCTCAGCTTCAAAACTCTCTTCTGAACCCTTACAAGATGCAGGTAGCTGAAAAGGGGAGCTAAGCAGACACAAAAAAAAGAAAATGACACAAAACTTTACATAACCCCCCCCCCCAAGTATTCTTATCCAAGGTGATTTCCAGCAATGTAACCCTGACTTAGCTTAAAGTGATTTGCAGGTATGGCTGGACATTGATATATTTTCTTCTAGGGCACTGATTTTCAGCATCACTGATAATATAAAATATTATATAAGTAATAAGCATTGTATTACAAAATAACACAAGGTCTCAGCTTTAAGAGTTTTTATTGTTGTACAAGAGAGTAGCTTTTCCCTCAAAAAACTCTTCATTATTCCTAATGAAGAATTATTGACCTACTCTGTTGCTAGAGCAAGGCATTTGCCAGCCATTTTCCATCATCGTTTTGCAAAAATTATGGAGCACACTATTTTGGGTATATAAAAATAGAAATTTTCTTAAAAAAACAAGAAGGGGTACTGACCCCCATGGATCTATTAAAAGGTAGTATTTTCAACATTTCCCTGTAATTTAAATCTCATTTAAAGTAGTGATAAAACTTTTATGAATTTCGAGGGAATCAGTCTTCCACTGAAGTTGGTAAGATAAGGTTGTCAGGAAATTAATATTTTAGCACATTAATCAGGTATCTAGCATGTGAATCAGGTTAAATCTAAATACAGAGATATCTGCATATGTGATTAGGATGCCCTGTTAATGTAGCCAGCTTCAAAACCAAACATCCTGATACTGCTACCTGGAAGCTGGCTCACTCCAGACCTACTGGGTACAAGTTATGTCTGTAGCAAATATTAATTGGTTTATAAATATCTGCATGAATCAACTATGAATCCCAAAATACTTCTGCATGAAAGTCACAGAACCAGGAACGTTGTTTGCTTGAGAAGGGAAAGCGAGAAGGAAACCCTGCGTAGGCGCCGCCCAAACTCAGGCGAGCGTTGCCCCATCTGCTGCGGCAGCAGAGCAAGCAGGGCCGGCTGCCGACGGCCTCCCCGCGGCTCCGTACGGCTGGAAGCAGCTCTGACGTTAACAAACATGCTAATCTCACTCAAATCAAACAGGCAATTACTCCGACTGCTACCTCCATGAATTGGGAGGCAAGTTTAATTTGATAGTTAGACATTAATAAACCTGTTTCATGGATACTACCACTATCCGATAAAGAAGCTTTCTTTTACTATCTCTTTAATGTTATTAAATAAAGCAAACTCGTATCTGGCTAAATAGGCTTCATGAGTGCTAATCTTAGCCTAAAGCATTCTAATGGATTGACTCTTTCTTACTAGGGCTATATAAATATTTATAAAGACTTCACACCACGAGCAGATCTGACACAGGGCTTTAAAACACCTCTCAACATATACAAAGAAGAGATTTTATAGAGACAATGTAGCTCTTACCCCTCAAAAACCCTCTTAAATCCTGGAGGGCTGGTAATAGCATATAAACATATGTATAAATCTGCACACAAGAAATATGCAAGTTTCACACCAGGGTCAACTGAGATATGCAAATTTATGCATTATATTTACAAAATAAACCTGAAAATGCTTCCATCATATGATGTAAGCCACGCTGCCAGCCTTCTATCAGGGATGTCTTATGGTCTCAGGCTGCCTTATACTCACCAAAGGCATTCTTCTTGCTGTCCCATCTGCTTTTCTGGAGAGATAGTTGCCTTTTTCAGGCCTCTAACTAAAAGAAAGCAATCACCCTGTTTTTCTGTCTTCTTTCTGAGTGGAGAACCACCACTGAAAACCTACATGAAAGCCAAAACACCCAGCACATTCTCACCAAAAAAAAAAAAAACATTCCCAATATAAACTACATCAAAAGAGTAAGTATTTCATTGAATTGTGCAGAAAAGCAAGCATGATTTTTAGTATCTCATCCAGTATGAAATCTTGGCTCCACCAATAACGCAAATTGTTTTCAGCATGCAGCCAGGATTTTACCACAGATACAGAGAAGATTGAAAAGCCCTTCAACCTAGGCCTTGAAATTCAGCGACTGAATAAATAAATTATTTGTTTTATTCACACTACAGCAAGTTTCTACCACCTAAAACTATTCTACCATGACAACATTACAGATGAGAAAATGATACACTGGCAATTTAAGGTCTTCTCCATTTTGAAAACCAGTGGCTACCAAAACACATAGCATATTAACAATTGATTAACCCCCCCTCCCCTTTTTTTTTTTTTTTAAAGATAACATATAAAAATGTTAAGATAACATAAAAACATTTCAAATCTGCAATAGCTGGTCTATCATCTACATACAATGTTTCAACATCCCCTGACTGGAAATAAACTCAAAATTAACTTGCATTAACCTTCTTTGGGATTGCTGGACAGTCTAGACTGCAACACAATTGCATTCCAGCTGTAAAACTGCTAAGAACATTTAGTCACATGCTTTGCTCCCTGGACCACACCAGCCCTCAGGTTAACTTCACCGTACTAGTATTACTCCAGATTTATGGGGCCTGAATTAGTGCATTTGAGGTATAATTAGAACTCCATAAATTTTGAGTAATCCTGCTATGATGCTGCCTCAGCCAGTGATCTTTGTTTTCCCCCGAATTCTGGGCAGCAGCTGGAAGACCAGGCTGCAAAGGACAAGACAACCATTGGCTCTGTATTCAGCAGTTTTTACAAGCCAAACCATATTCCACTAGAGGTTTATCAAATCAAAAATAGCTTCCCATTTGCCAAAATATGACCTCAAGAGGACAAACCAAGCAAGTTCTCCACCAACAACATATCTATTCATTTCTACTTGGGGGGAAGGGAGAAAGAAAAAAAGCATTTCACATAAATAACAGTTTTTCAGAAGTTTTCTCCAGAGAAACTGGTGAACATATAGGCAGAGAAAAAGACCCCAAGCCATGTTGTTGTTGCCTTGAAATCAAGAAGTTTCTATGAAAAATAGTATCTCTAGTTTCAAGTTCAAAAATAAATCAGGGAAAAAAATCCATTTGTTTTTTTCTTTCCTTTGCAACTGTCAATGGCCTTGCAGCAATGCTTCACTGCAAGTTAGGTATGTCCTTTACTAAGAAACAGCATGCCTTTCTGGCACAGAACATGAATTCAATTTAAAGGTATTTTTCTATCCATAATTTGAAATATTTTCTCTCCCCGTAAGAATTCTGTACAGTCACGGAGTTAAGCAATAAAATCCAAAGTACTCCTACCCACAGACTACCTGCATGAGAATCTTGCCAATGCAATATTTCTTTATATTTAGAGAATGGTCATTTGTTTGTTTTGAAACTAATATCACACATGCAGGCATTTTAATGTGTTCTGTTTTGGAATGACCATTTAATTCTGAATTTGACATAGTATGGACCTAAATTTGTTGTTCTTTCTTACACTGATTCAGCAGACTATTCCTTCAGAGGCTACTCAGGAAGAGTAAGATAAAAGTGAGTTCAAAGGTTTTCTTCATTAAAGCACTTCCAAAGCTCACCCATTTTGTGCCACACATACAGTGCTTTTGCCTAGTCCTATTACAGCATTCCATCTTTCAAAATTGCACACACCGTCTTCAAGTTCCTATTTAGAAGCAAATAATAATAAAGAGCCTTATTCAAGCCATAAAGATAGGAAAAATCATCACTTAAGGGGGAGAGGGGGCATTTATACAAAAGCAGCATAGCATCGTTATAAATTTGAGCAGACCTAGGGCATTAATCTTGTGGCCTAGCAGAGGTCTCTAGAACAATGTGCAAAATGAAACAAAGCAAAAAATCCTGCCAAAATGCATGCAAAGTCAGTGAAGTTCTTCAAGAACAGATTTGACTCCCAACAGCACAAACATTTTATGCTTTGTGTTCAACAACCCTATGGACTTGACCTGTAGCTAACTGCGAAACACCCAAGTGACAACCTGTTTCAAACTCAGGAAGGCTATTTTTCCACAGAACTATATATGGTTTCCTCCAATTTGTGCTTGAGGGGCTTGAAGGGAAGAACAGGTGAAATGTGAATTTTCATTGCCTCTGCCACTCCATTTTTCTTCCTAGAGAGACTACTTCTCTTGTGTCACTACCTCCACCTTTCGTTTTAAAACACAGAAACACATTTATGTCACATTTTCTGTTGGCAACTAAGAATAATAGGTTGACTGCTTATACCCATATCTAAATGTTTTATATACATATCCAATGGTTGATGATTAAGAAATACATATATGCCATAATGACACAAGCCCAGTGGAAAACAAAAGCAATATAAAATGCAAAACTATCTTTTTCATAGTGATGCAAAACTTTGCAGTGAGAGTCACAAGCATCAGGCTGCTGACAAAATACTAGCAGGGAAAACAAAATAGCAGAATTCAATAACAAAAGATGAGTGCAACCTGCACATTTATGCTCGAGTGGATCCACTTCCTTGCTTACAGAAATACCAGCTAAATTCAATCACGTTGACATAATGCCATCAGAACAGGATTCTGACCCCACAGCATGACTAGAGATAGTTGAGCATTATTTCAATAAAACATTTTTCTTCCTCATTCACATACTTTCTGTACATGTTCACGCTAATAGTCCTTTTGGTAAAGCCATCCAGAAAATAATTAACTTTAATAGCCCTTCTGTGAATAAAGCTGCACAACTGGGTGGCAAATATAAATGATCTTTCTATAGCAAAACTTAAGTCTTCAAAAGAATTATAAGAAAAAAAGATTATAGGTTCAGCACTGCTTCTGGGGAAAAAATATATATTTGTAATAAATGTATCAAATCCCCTAAAAACTACACCCATTGAAACTTCATATTTAGGCTGATTTGATTTCCAAATCATATAGACAGCACAGTTGCGTACAATCTTTAAACAAGTACAACCACAGAGAAATGCTGAGAGATTTAAGAGAAATAAAAGAATGATCAGCTAGCTTGTAATCTTCTTTTCTCTTATTCTCCTCCCTATAGCTGCATTAAATTGCCTGTTGAGAACAATAACATATTTGTGCTTTTATAGGTAGAATGATTTGTATTATGTAAAGATTTGGCTAACAGAGTAAAGATGCATTCACACTGAGCTGGATTACATGCTGTTAATAATGTTCTGGATGCTCTAGGGGATCCATAATTCTGGAGGACTACAGATTAGCATTTGAATATATGTTTTGCAGTACATCTCAAAGCAGACTTTTTTAATTTGCTTTTTGCCATTTTTCCTAGAACCACACTAACCAGAAATCAAATCACTGAAAGCATTTTGGAGGAAAAAGTATGCCACAATCAAGTTTTTATCTCCCACCCCCACCCACTCTTAAGAGTGCACATAAAATCTGTCTTCTCCCGACTCCCACACCATTTCAATAGCTTTCATTAGAATGTCAGACTACCTAGAATATGTGATCAGGCTTGCAGTACAGTTCTATGCATGTTGAATAAATGTGTAAATCACAGGCAAACCAGAATCTGTTGTTCTGAATAAAAGCTCAAACTATCTAGAAATCTCTTTTTGCTGTGGGCTAGCCTTTGTTTCAGAAAGTAATCTTAAAATACATTAATTTAACAAAAATAATAAAAAAACTCCCATTGCAAAGAAATACCTCTCAAAATATTTTAACATTCTTTTGTTACTGAGTATGAACTTCAGTATAGAACAGATTCCCTTATTCCTGTTTTCATGAAACATTAAACTCTCTTGGCCTCCATTTGCTAAACACTGAAACCCTTTGTAAACTGTATATAGCTTTTCATAATTTTTGAAATACTTAGTGCTTCGGAACAGTCTTAAAGTACATGACTCTCTAATAAATGATAGATCCTCATACAAATACAACTGTGAAACATACTATAGCATTTCCTTATTAAATAAATTACTTTTCTTAACATTATAAGGTTCACCTCACAAGTACACATTCACTGGACAAAATATACTTTTCATGACCTTTGGTCCTCAGTTATAATTAGTTGTCTGGTCCCAGTTGCTTACAGTGTAAACAAAGACTGATAAACCCACATTGGCTGCATGTATTTATTACATTACAACACAGCTGCCAACTGTCTAACCGTTCTAATAAAAAACTATTTTCTAAGGTTTATGTTTTATTGCATGTATGACTCCCTTATTGGTTAGCATTTTGGAGTTGTGGAAAAGGTTATGAATTTAGAAACTGACTGCATTCATATCATATTTAAAACTTAATGCTATTTTATTAAAGACATATGGGCCTCCAAAGTACACATATTAAATGTCATGTAAGAAAAGTAGCAGTTTAAATCATGGTCAAATTCATTTTTGACGTGACTCCTGAGGCTTCCCAAGATCTGAACTATTTCTTTGTAAATCTGGCAGTTTAACCACACTCATAAATCACTTTCAAAGCATATTATTTCTTAATTTTACTGCATTAGAGAGCATTTGGCCTACACAGTGAACTGTTTGTAACAGTTATGTGAACAAAGTTGTACATTTAGTCTTACAATGTGGGAAGAAAAAAAAAGTCTTAATTTTTCAGTCCTAAATTTACTTCTTATTTTAATCCAAATAATGCAGTTCCTAATGAAAATTGCCAGAATAAGATATGTAGGATAGTTTGCAGTATTGTACAGAAAACTTGATCTCCTTTTGCTTCAAGATCAAAAATTAGAAACACAAAGGCAGCTGTAATTTAATCATTAAGCAAATATCCCACAGGTTCTTTGATGAAAAAGAATGCCTAAGGTTTTCAAGCCCTACCAAGGTTGAAACAGAAATGAATCATCTCTGAGACAATGCAGAAAGTCTCATGCGTTTATTTGGCATCTCAATATAATAACATCTGATACATTAGAAATGAAACTTACCTTAAATACACTTTAAAACTAAATGTAAGTAACATAAGGACAGATTCACTGCCTGCTAAAGTCACAATAAAGCCTAGCTCCAAAACATTCATGGATAAGGAATCGGAGAAATGCTATTTTTGAAACATGATTGAAACTTTCTTTATCTATTAGAGAAATTCCTAATGGCAGAGCTGATTACAATTTCCATGTTCTCCTATGAACATTTCATCCTAGGACACAGCGAATAACAAAGATAAACTAGGGCTACAACCTTCTGCAAAAGCATTATACTGTCACTTACTAATTCCTTCAGTCCTCAGTCACAAATGTTTTTGAGCTTTTTATGCCTGCACTGAAACCCTCATTTTCTCCTGAAATGTATGCAGAAAGATATGCAAATCTTAAATGTTTTATGTCAGTTAAGTTGTCTGCAAGATGGAAAAAATGCTCTTCAATCAAGGTTTTCAAGAAATTTAAAACATGGGTCTGTAATGTGACCAGAAAAAAATCCCAAAGAAAAAATACATGAAAACTGAAAGTTCAGAAAAATTACAATACGTAACTCTGATGAAAGACTTCTTAATGGTTTCAAAGGGTGTTGGATCAGGATAAGTTTGCATATGCATATCGCCTAGATCAATAAAGATTCCAGATGTGCAAAATGAGTATATAAAGACTATCCAACTGCCCCTAAAGTCAATAGAAAATCTGTTGCTTCATGCAAAACTGGATGAGATTTTCAATGGCCAGCCTGATCAGGACAAGCTATAATTGGCACTGTGTCCTGAAACCAGACACATAATTTAGTAAATTTATTTTCTCTTTATTTTAACACCATGAGGTTAGCTTTAGCTCAACTAACATTCAGGAATTGGAACCAGAATCTGTAAGCTAAATATCACTTTAAGGGAGCAGATGCAACTGTGTTGCACCCTGAACACCCCTCTATTATTTTTCTTTGACAAAGGGACCAGTTTAAGAAACTCTTTAGGCATATGCTAAAAGTTTGGTATTTCTTACAAAAAATATATAGGCCAAAAGGATGTTTTTTAAGGGTGGAGACAAGAGGAGAAATACTAGGCCTTCTCTGAAAACAAATTATTAATACTTTTTCCTGAAATAACTCATAAACCAGCATAAAACTGGTCATGTTCTTAGTCATTTATGAAGAGCAAATGACTGATACATTTGAGCTTTTCAGAGATGACCTCATCGCTACCAGCCTTATATGCCTCTTGGACCACACTCTGGCTGACTCTAGTGTGGGGGAGGATTATTATTGCTCTTGATCTGGCAATACTTAGCAGCACAGTCTCTCTTTTAGAGCAACAGGAAAGGCATGATTCAACTGCCTAAACAAAAGCTTCTACTGCCGTTTTAGCCACTCCAAGGTATCTGGGCCTGGCCTGCAGTGGCAGCTCCAGGAAGGCTTCCATCTCCCCTAGATGCTGTATCTTGTCTGCCATCCCTGCAAGGAAGTGGTGTAAATTCTAGGCTGTCAAAAATGGCACTAGACAGTTATTTTTAGGCACTTTCATTGTTTCCAAAGTGATTACAAATATTAGCCAATTCATTAGCACATTCATTTTACCTCTCTTTTCTTCCAGGCATCTCATTCCACCCATCTAAGTGACTATGACAAAACTAGAAACACTCTGGCACACTCATCTCACAGAGAGACTCTGTATGATGTGCTTTCACTGCATTTTATATGAAGACATGATCCTTCTTCCACAGAAACAATTTAGGTTTTCACAGTCTGTGTTCCTGAACTCATAACCTGTTGACCATGGTAGACTATTCTTTTTAACCATAATCCCACTGATGTCAAAGGGAAACACATGAAAGATAAAACCGCTGCTGTGGAATTAGGCCGTATAGCATTATTATAGAAATCATTAAAAATGGCATTGTGCAATCAAAGAAGGCAATGGCAAGCAAAAGCAAATACTGGAAGATGAATCTACAGAGAATAAGATGTTAAAGGTGCTATATTTTTATTCTTTATTTTCTTCTTTGGACCGGACATAGAAACTTTGCTACCCAAAGAAGTCAGCTACATCGTAAGAGAAAGCTGCTTGAAAGAATTACATTAATGAAGGAAAGAAGTATTTCAAGGTAGAAAGAAAAAAGAGTGCAGTCATTTGAAACATAAGACCAGGTAAAGTGCTCCAAAAAAAATACTTTCTATTCATGCTCTCTAAGAGAACGAGAGGAGAGGAGAGGAAGAAGGTGAGAGCAATTTAGTGGGAAACTTGAAGCAGATAAATGAAAAAGTACCATGAAAGCGCAAAATAATTACCCTAAAAACACTGGGGGAAACTTCCAGTAATTTAGATCCTACGTTTTACAACTCAGGAAGAGACTACTGAAAACAGAAGACATACACAAAGACATAATGAAGACAAGTCTAATAATCTATATTACATGACCTGCAGTTAGTTCATTTCACAGATATTGTATTGATCATGGCTGTTCAATTAAACAAATCTTATTATGTAAAAATCTACAAACCTATCTCAGGGTTCTCCCCCCTCCCTTCAAAAAATCACCAACCTAAAAGCTATGTGGCAGTGCTAGATTTCCAGGCTGATAAGAAATAATAACTTGTAACTGTGAGAACATGGCAAACAAAACAGTACAGGCATACCTCGTTTTATTGCGCTTCGCACATACTGCCTTTTTTTTTTTTTTTTTTTTTAAACAATTTGAAGGTTTGCGGCAACTCTGAGTCAAGCAAGTCTGTCCACCATTTTTCCAACAGCATGTGCTCACTCCGTGTCTCTGTGTCACATTTTGGTAATTCTCGCAATATTTCAAACTTTTTCATTATTATTAAATCTGTTACGGTGATCTGCGATCAGTGATCTTTGATGTTACTATTGTAATTGTTTTGGGGCGCCACAAACCGCAGCCATATAAGACGGCAAACTCAATTGATAAATGTTGTGTTCCAACTGCTCCACCAACCGGCCGCTCCCCCGTCCCTCTCCCTCTCCTCGGGCCTCCCTATTCCCTGAGACACAACAATATTGAAATTAGGGCAATTAATAACCCTACAATGGCCTCTAAGTGTTCAAGTGAAAGGAAGAGTCGCACATCTCTCACTTTAAATCCAAAGCTAGAAATGATGAAGCTTAGTGAGGAAGGCACGACGAAGGCTGAGACAGGCTGAAAGCTCAGCCTCTTGTGCCAAACAGTTAGCCAAGTTGTGAATGCAAAGGAAAAGGTCTTGAAGGAAATTCAAAGTGCCACTCCAGTGAACACACGAATGATAAGTGAAACAGCCTTATTGCTGATACGGAGAAAGTTTTAGTGGTCTGGATAGAAGATCAAATCAGCCACAACGTTCCCTTAAGCCAAAGCCTCATCCAGAGCAAGGCTCGAACTCTCTTCAATTCTGTGAAGGCTGAGAGAGGTGAGGAGGCTGCAGAAGAAAAGTTGGAAGCTAGCAGAGGTTGGTTCATGAGGTTTAAGGAAAGAAGCCATCTCCATAACATGAAAGTGCAAGGTGAAGCAGCAAGTGCTGATGGAGAAGCTGCAGCAAGTTATCCAGAAGATCCAGCTAAGAGAATCGATGAAGGTGGCTACGCTAAACAACAGATTTTCAATGTAGATGAAACAGCCTTATATTGGAAGAAGATGCCATCTAGGACTTTCATAGCTACAGAGGAGAAGTCAATGCCTGGCTTCAAAGGACAGGCTGACTCTCTTGTTTGGGGCTAACGCAGCTGGTGACTTTAAGTTGAAGCCAATGCTCATTTCCCATTCCGAAAATCCTAGGGCCCTTAAGAATTATGCTAGATCTACTCTGCCTCCGCTCTATAAATGCAACAACAAAGCCCAGATGACAGCACACCTGTTTACAACATGGTTTACTGAATATTTTAAGCCCACTGTTGAGACCTACTGCTCAGAAAAAAAGATCCCTTTCAAAATATTACTGCTCATCAACAATGCACCTGGTCACCCAAGAGCTCTGATGGAGATGTACAACGAGATTAATGTTATTTTCATGCCTGCTAACACAAAGTCCATTCAGCAGCCCATGGATCAAGGAGTCCTTTCGACTTTCAAGTCTTATTCTTTAAGAAATACATTTCATAAGGCTATAGCTGCCATAGATAGTGATTCCTCTGAAGGATCTGGGCAAAGTAAATTGAAAACCTTCTGGAAAGGATTCACCATTCTAGATCTATTAAGAACATTCGTGATTCATGGGAAGAGGTCAAAATATCAACATTAACAGGAGTTTGGAAGAAGTTTATTCCAACCCTCATGGATGACTTTGAGGTGTTCAAGACCTCAGTGGAGGAAGTAACTGCAGATGTGGAGGAAATAGCAAGAGAACTAGAATTAGAAGTGGAGCCTGAAGATGTGACTGAATTGCTGCAATCTCATGATAAAACTTTAACGGATGAGGAGTTGCTTCTTATGGATGAGCAAAGAAAGCGGTTTCTTGAGATGGAATCTACTCCCGGTGAAGATGCTGTGAACATTGTTGAAATGACAACAAAGGATTTAGAATATTACATAAACGTAGTTGATAAAGCAGCGGCAGGGTTTGAGGGGATTGACTACAATTTTGAAAGAAGTTCTATTGCGGGTAAAATGCTATCAAACAGCATCACATGCTACAGAGAAATCCTTCATGAAAGGAAGAGTCAATCGATGCGGCAAACTTCATTGTTATCTTATTTTAAGAAATTGCCACAGCCACCCCAACCTTCAGCAATCACCACCGTGATCAGTCAGCAACCATCAACATTGAGGCAAGACCCTCCATCAGCAAAAAGATTATGACTCGCTGAAGGATCAGATGATGGTTAGCATTTTTTAGCAATAAAGTATTTTTTAATTAAGGTACATACCTTGGTTTTTTTAGACATAATGCTATTGCACACTTAATAGACTACAGTATAGTGTAAACACAACTTTTACATGCACTGGAAAACCAAAAAATTTGTGTGACTCGCTTTATTGAGATATTTGCTTTATTGCAGTGGTCTGGAACTGAACCCCCAGTAGCTCCAAGGTATGCCTGTATTTAATAATTCACACAATTTTTCTTCATATGTGTGAAACACCTTTCTAAAAACACTCAGTATAACCTCCGCCTGTGACAATGCCTATGAACTTTAGTTAGTTAACATAAAATACAACCCTATTTATATCATGATCTTCCTGATAGCAAAGATATGCTACTGAGAAGATCACACCAACAGATTATTTGTGCCATCATTGCCAGTGCTCCATGCCATCTGTCTCTTACAGTTGCTGAGCTTTTTGACTGGTCAGTGAAATGATAAAACCAGTTTAAGAACACAGCATACGCAAGCACTGAAGAGCTTGTTACGACAACTATACCACATCTGATCAGAGTCAAAACAAGCAGTATATAGAAATTCAGTCATGACATTGCTGTCCAACTTCTGAACCAGATGTTTCACATTTACAAAATTACAAGTAAAACCATGGTAATGGTAGTTTGCCACTCATTTTCCCTCAGAAATCTTGCTATGACATTATACGAGCTTTGCTCAGTTTGCATAAACATACATCAGAATAAAGAACATGTTATAATTGGATCTTTGTTTCATGGCTAGGAATTAACATATATTCAAACCACCACACTCAAGACTACTTCTCTTTCCATGGGAATGACTCAACAACAATTTTGAGAACATGTGAGAGCCATATAGTGCCTCAAAGTCTAGAAGAAAAAGAACCACCTAAAGGAGCAAAAAAGTAGCCATAAGCTGTCCCAGAGTTCCACTGATGAAGTATTAAATACAATATATTTTCTTCAAGACAAATGGCAACATATGAAGCAATTCCTATATCTAATAGTGATGTCATCTGATAACCAGATCCATTATGTTAGTCCTTCTGAAAGGAAGAACTATGGAAGAGTGCAGTGAGCTCTACTGCTGCTTATAGACCAGCAGTATTTTCATTTCCAAAAGAAAAACACATAAACAAAACTTAAAGGATAAAATCCTAGCCACACTGATCCACTGGGAATTGAAACCAACCATGGCTCTAGCCCTACTGTCTAATATCATGGTATTACATACTATTGAATGGCATTTTATTAAGTAGACTAAAGAGGAAGATTACAAGACAAAAGCCAGATCATACACTTGCGGCATCTAATAACTGAAGTTTCTATAGTTCTGAATATAAAGGGCAGACAGAGAGACAAACATGTAATATGGTTGTTGGTGTAAGATCTTTATTTCCTGTTAACTTTACCAGACAAATTCTTACAAAGGCAAGAAGAGGGGGCGGGGGGGGCAGAATAAAACAAAACCAAAAACAGAGATAATAAGTTGTCACACCAGCTTCTTCAATTAAATGGATATGTTAATGATATACAGTGCCTATTGCCATTCATCAGAGAACCTCCAAGCGTTTTACAAGTATTAAATAAGTCTTACAAAGGGATCAGTTTGTGTACTACTGACACACAGACACTTTTCAGGTGCAAAGTAGCAGCTGGTTAACTAGCACACTGCAACAGTACATAACAGTTAAAGGCAGAGGGTGGAGAAGAATGCCTTAGCAAATTGAGGCTGCAGAGAAGTCCACAGAGGCAGAATGTAATTACCTGAACTGGAACTGGGCCAGAGCTCCAGGAGTAACACCTCTTCCTTATGTGAAAAGTGCATCGGGATCATTAATGGCTGAAAGGACACTGGCTTCATGACAATCGTATACTTTTTTGGAAAGAATAATTTTAGGAAAGAGACTTCACATTTTGTATTCTGTACCTTCAGCAGCGCTATTAGATACTGAAATGCAGTCCACAGAATACCTTTCCGAAGAACTAAAAATGTATCAGTTTTTCAAGAAATATCACCATAAGAACAATGAGCAGATGCCTTTCCCCCTACCCTAACACATCTCTGACCACAAGTGTCTATTATTCCTTCCTGACAACTGGAATTACAGCAGGTTCAACACAGAGAATACACTCCATTGCTATTTCAACAGCTGCATGTTTTCAGCTTACTCCACACTGTTTAAACTTATTGGTTCTCTCTCGCTTCACTGACTGTGGTTCTTTCTCTCTAATCATGTGCCCTGTCATACTTCAAAACACAAAATACAGCAAGAACAATAGACTCCCTTTAACTGTTTTTCAGCTTCCTGGCTCGGGTATCACATGCAAGCTCCTTCCTTTCCAAGCTCTTTATAATTGAGATTCCCATGTTCAACTTTACTATGAAAATCTCCTCCTCTTCCTCTCTGGATGCTGCCCATCCTATTCCCTGTGTTGTCTGCTTTTTGCCAAGCCTGCCTTTCTAGCTCTTTGTCCTCACACAGCTGCCCCTGCAGGCACTTTGAAGGCAACTGTTTACCCACTAGCCTGAGCTGGCCGCTCTACATCCTGCTACTAATTCCACCTTTTCCAGGATCTAGAGCCTCTCCACATCATGCACAAATTCACAGCCACACCAAAATCATGATTATATTTCTTCACTAGGACAATAACCTATGTAGCCAGTGCAACACAGGGCTGCCATTGATCATACTCAAAGACAGCAGGATCTATTGTCCAGTAACTTGAACTGAAGAATGCAATCTATGGCTCCCTTTTATGCACACATTTAATTTGACCTATAATTAAAGGAAATGCAAAAAGAGCTATCATGTATTGCTAACTACTGAATTATTTTATCCACAGACTAGGTATGCAGGCAAGATCCAATCTACAGTAGCACATTGCCCTGTACTTTTATATACTATAACTGGATGTTCACATGTCTATGCATCCTTCTCCATATAGTCTCACAGGTGTCTTCTATAGATCTTTATTAGCCATTTGATGAACCACCAACTTTCTGCTTACTAGTCTAGTACATAAATTGTCAGTCACACTCTTAAGCCCCTTATAGCTTCACTTGCACAGCTACAGTAATTAGATTTCTGATTTCTTAAAATTTCATATCATTAATTTACCCTACAAGCACCATTAGATATGATAGCAGATTCTATCTCTCAACATTGAATCAAGCCACGTCCATACTTTGGCAAATGATCTTTAATGGGATTATTACTTTGGTACTTTCCACAGTAATTTTTGTCGCATTCTAGCAGGCAATCACTTTCACTTGTTAGCATGCTTTTTAAGACTGAACAATAAAGTCTTCTTTTGGAAAAAAATCTCTCGTAATATACAAAATTGAATCTCAGAACTGTGATATGATGCAGTGCTTCAGCAAAGCTCTGGTGAAGGACACCTGGATTTCATAATTATTGGGTCATATTCAATTTACCTGTGAGTGAATAAAAGCTATTGGAGTCCAAGAGTTGCCTTTTAAAACCCTATAAAGTTGTTCCAAAATGTAGAAGACAGTTTTAGTGATATTTTTAAAGTCTCTGAGCAAAGTATTGCTATATTTGTGAATAATGACAGCTCCATTCTGGATTCATTGTGCTGAGTGCTTAGCTCACACACACATACCAAATAGGCAGCTATTACTGCAAAGTAATTATCAAAGTGAGCTACAAATATTCTCAAAGATTGAGCGTAGAAAATACTAATTGATGTTTCAAGGATTAGCTCATACCTGAAAGTTTCTTCTGGTCTTTCTTCCAACTATTTGGGTAATATGAACATACAAGAATCTAACCTTCCAAATTAAATTTAAAAAAAAAAATCTTTAAGAAAATGTGAATCACTATACCAATAAGGAATCAGAAGCCTAAAGAAAAAGTCTAAAGTCATCTTTCAAGACCTTGATCACAAGACCTTCAACACTTAATGTTGGAAGTTCAAAATGCTTTCATTATTTCTTTTCCTAACACATTCATCATCATACCTAATCACTTACAGGCCAAAGAAGAGCCAAGTTCTAGATGTCACTCCTCAGTTTCAGAAAATAAATAAAATCCACTAGTTTATATATATTAAAAAAAAAGATTTTATTCACACACAATTATTTCATAAATTTTTTATCCAGGTACATTTACTTGGTATTTGTTTTGGATAGTGGGATTTGTTTCAGAAAATGGGATTTTAAAACTTAGAAATTCTAAATGACAGAACTTTTATCAGCTTAGTTCTAATGACTACCACTCTTATGTGGCAGATCCTACTCAATAATAGTTTCTTCTAAACCACCAAAGTATTCATAAATACAAGTATATATTCTGGGATTCTTTTCCAATTATTCTTTATTCCCAATATTGATGAGTCATTAGGAGATTGTGAGCCAATCATGTTATGATCTCTTGCATTCAGGATACAGACTTTTCAAACAGTAAAAAGGATACTTCACTGTGCCAAATAGTAGCATGACTTACCTCAGTGTTGTCTCTGAAGCCATTATTTACTACATCACAATCTAGTTTGGAATTTTAAATTCATGACTTTGTTCTGTTTTAGTACATGAAACCTTGACACAATGGACCATAAGGAACTCTATTATGTAGAGGCTCTCTCAGGGAGGCTCTCTCTTACTAACTAGCAATTCATTGGTAGGATGGCTCTTTACACTTCTAAAGCCCTTTGCTCTACATCTATTTTAAGTTCTCTACATTCACATGACACGATTCCCACACAACAGCATGGATAAAAGAAAAAAAAATTATGAGCAACAAAGTTGTTTCCCAAAGGCTTTATTTGTCACCATTTAAAACCTGACCCATTTTCTTAATTTGGGGAGGAAAAAAAAGTACATGAGACATTAGCAAAAATGCCTGGTCTGCATTTTTGGAAGCAGGTAAAATATATATTTTTAAAACTTGATACCTGTTAAATAGTTAAGGACAAAAATGACTAAAATTGCCCCTTATGCCTCATCTGATTTTAATGGAGTTAGAAAAAAGCATATATCTAAATTGGTCACTTTGATAAAATAGTACTTCCTATGTGCTTGAAAATAAAAACACTAACAATGATCCAAAACCAACACTGTAGATTTTAGCTTATCTTATTTCTTAAGCTGCATTGTTAAATATTTCTCTTCATTTTGTAATAAAAAAATCTCCCTCTGCCCTTCAAGTAACAGTGTACGCAAGAATCACATACTCTCACTACATGAAACACAAGCACTGAACTTGCCTTGCTGCTTAAATGGCTCCCTTAGAAAAGTTCCTTAGAAAAGTAAAGCTATGTCAAGTTTTATAATTATAACTTCAGAAGAAAAGAATACATTTGAGGGGGAAAAAAATCAAAACATCTATACTGCCATCTTTTGTTGTTCAGAGCTTCCTTTATACACAGTGGACAAGATCCTCTTGGTATAAAGCAGAGTAACTCCACCCAATATAAAGTCAGTTATTTGGAACAATACCGATGGATACCTGCTGGTGATTTGGTCCAATAGACCTGAGCTGCAAGACCGTTGCATGTGACCAAATCCCCACTGTTTGTTTTTGTCACTATAAATATAACTGATAAAAATGTTAATGTTTAAAACGCAGCAAATAAAAAAAGAGGTTATTGGACAGAGGTGTTGCAAAATAGTGGGAAATTACATATTTTATAAAAATAAGTACATTACCTGGTATTAAGTAATTAAAATTGTATTTGAAGGGAGATAAGATGTTGTGTATTTATTCAGAGCAGCACATTTTAGATATATAAATATCTATTTTATCTACATTTTATCATCTAGATTAAATGAACATTAATACAGACATTTTAATATGAAATTATGATGTGCTTTGATACTTCATTTCATTTTGTTTATTTATAACACATACAATATAAAAAAAATGCAGTCTTCGAATGCAGGATTTTCGAATAATATTCTGTTTTGCATCTTTAAATTTTGAAGATGAAACATTTGGAAGCACAATTCATATACAAGCTATAAACCAAAGGAGGGTACAGTTTTAAATAATTATGTCAAAGAAATGACAACTGTACTCTTTGCAGGAGCAGGGATGAATAATTACAAAGCTGGGACATAATTAAGCAATTTTGACTGTCATATTCTTGAGCTGTCGTTTTTATGTGAAGTGCTGTCATGCCCAGAAACACACTTCACACTGGACAGGCATCTTCCACTTTGATCTACACTTATGCCGGTGAAATAAGGTCATGGTTTGGTCACTCAACAAGGCTTCCTCATCTGGCTCAATGCCTCTTATCCAGCCAGGCTTACATGATTTTTATTAAAATCAGGCATGATACAATGTTCAATATTTTGACAAAAGAAAACATAAACATCACAGAATAATGAAGTTTAGCTCACTTACATAGAGAGATGGAACAGTGCATTGTAACATTAAACTGTTTTCTAATAAATGATTGCATCTTTCCATAAGACAGTCATATCACAAACAGATGCATTTTAAACAAAGGATGAAATGAAGCAAAGCACAAGAAAGTGCAGTGTTCTGTTAAAAAAATATGAAAAAATAGAGAAAAATGAAAGTCTAAAAATTTATACAAAATAAAATATTTATGACTTAGTGATGACTGGTGATTGCTATATACTTTTGCATTTGAGTAAACACAAGCTAGTCAGATGGAAATTTCTTGCTTTTATTCTCATTTTGTGTATTTTTTCTTGGTGGGGTATTTTGCTCTCCTGAGTATTTTATGTCAAGACTAAAATGAAAACAACTCCCCACATCACAGCTTCTTTAGATCATCAATCTGCTTTTTATGCTGAATAAGCCATACTATCTCCTGCTTACCATAATGGAGGGAGAAAAAAAAACCCTTAGATTTAGATTTTTTTTTCTGAAAAAGCAAGCCTGATAGGTTCACTGTAGATTTTACACCTGGCAGAACAATATTACCATGTGATATCCACAAATATGACTATTAATCACACTAACTCTGCTCCTGGCAAGCATATTCTTACATAGGACTACTACCATAGGAGGAGGCAGAAAAGTATTCTCAGGAAGCTCATAATCAACAGGGTCTTGTATCACTAGGTCAACTTCTTAACGAGTTTTTCTGATGCCTAATATAGGGTGCACTGCAGTCTTCCTCATATTTGCAACTAAAGTGTATCTTCTTCTAACTACTTCCAGAAAGCTTAGAAAATACTAATATATTTGATAACACTACCTCCCCATTAAATTTGGCTGGTCAAGCTGGTCAAAAAGCTCAATAATTATTGGGAAGGGGAACTGATGAACAAACAGAGAGCACAAGATTCATTTCCTAAGGAAACCTGAAGGCTGAAGAATAAGAATAATTATATATTCAGGATGTAATATATGATAGAATTTGAAACCACAGTTACTGTGTACATCATCTTTGTGATATATAGGGGAATGTTGCTTGTTATGGTCTTTGACTATAGCTATAAATAGAAATATATACATATATCTGCATCTGTAAACATACATGCACAGAGCACTCTGAGTGTTCTCACACATAAAGAGTTTGCATGCATATATACTGTGAGCATGAATATCCTAGGAAATGAGCACAAATTCAAAACAATCAAAAGAGCTTTAAAATATCTGCTCTGAACCCAATTTAATATTTATTTTAAATTAGCCACTTCTGTAATATGTATATAATATTATATGATGATGGTAATTTTGTAGCACCTGAAGAGGCATTAATTCATGCCATGAAAAAGCATTTACAATGATTTTGCTATGCTAGGTACCATCAGCGATTTGTATCAAACCATTTATAAAGAAAAAAACCCTTCAGATTGGCAATAACAACAGTAAATTCAAGCCTTTTGCCAATTTGCTGAAATAAATGCATGTTTTATCATAAGACTTAGTGGGTAAATAATTCAAAACTACACAAAGTATTAAATTACAGATATAAAAGAAAAAGATGCTATCCCTACCTCTGTGAAGTAATTTACCCTTAACTATTGACTTAAAAAGAGGTTCCATCCAATACAGTAGATTCAAGTTCAAGAAACAGCCTCCTTTTTTCCCTTACATTATTAAGTTGGTCAACTCAAACCACAGACTCATAAATGAAAAATCTATTTGCCAATAAAATTAAAAGAACTTCACCAGATCTAAAAGCTGTACAGAAGAATTATAAAAGCAGACAGTGTACACGTACCACATCTAACACATTTCAACTGTAGAATTTGGCCAGGTTTAGTAAAGAAGGTTTGCTGTGAAGAAGACAACCTCAACAGCTTAGAAATAAATGATTTAATTTATTACATATATAAAAGCTGAAATAGCTAAAGGCAGTGGTAAACAATATATCGAACCTATGCTTATATCAGAGCTGTTAACATTTTAATAGTTATAAATGAATCAGTCTGAATTAATTTGCTATGCACTGCAATTGTAATTGTGATAATGCATTTATCTAGCAACACTGTTTTGCTACCAAACAGTGCATTTCCATAACTGCTACATTATTATTCAGCATTATTGGAAATCTGCACTAAATTATTGATGGTATATTTTAGAGAACAAAACAGCAAACAGAAAGCAAGTAGACTGAAAACTCCACTCAAGTTTTAAGAGATCTCTATCTGCAGCACTAAAACACTTTGTGAAGCTCAGACTGCTGTTACCTTGTATTGATCAACAATGGAAAAAGGATGTAAACTGGAGAAATCACATTCTTATTCTCTTAGCATCAGCAGTATGCAGTATGGCCCAAAGATGATGCAAGTGGTACCCAAAGCTCAGATTACAGAAACTGTCTCTCTAATGTTGTCAACGCTTATTAGCATGACACCACATTAAATAACATCTACAAAATTAGTATCAGCTGGTCCACTAAAAGCCAATAAACACAACAGGTGTGAGCTCTGCAATAGACATTTGTGCATAACATACACGGTAGGAGACAATGTGCCATAAAAATTGCATTTTCCACAATAGCATATCACGTAGTTGTTATATATCTTTAGACAGGGCAAAAATATTCTTTTGAGTTCAGTGACACATACTAGTTGCTTTATTAGATGAAACAGAGGTTAGAAACCAGAAATTTGGTAACACAACCAGTCTATTACCAGATGTAATAATAAAGTGCGATATCAAACTATACAAAACTTACTAAGGCTTTAGTC
This sequence comes from Apteryx mantelli, assembly GCF_036417845.1. NCBI lineage: Eukaryota > Metazoa > Chordata > Aves > Apterygiformes > Apterygidae > Apteryx > Apteryx mantelli. The sequence goes on from NC_089984.1 coordinate 18,972,247, forward strand.
CCTCATCTGACTATAGTTACCAATCCTACAGTCTAAAAGGTTTTTGTCTATTGCTTTGGTAAAAGATGCAGCCAAGCTTTCACAGTTAATTAAAAATGGTATTAATGAAGCACATGTTGTTACCATTTCCATTTAGTCTCCTACCTTAGCATCCTTGGGTTTAACCACTTTCATGAAGGCACCTCTTACCAAGGCTTCCTCTCTCTCACTCTTGGTTACTTTCCGAGTATCGAGAAATTTCAGGTTTGTCAATTTGTGCAGGACAAAGTATCTGACAGACGGCAAAATACACAAAGTTAAAATCCAGTAATAAATAAAGATATACTCACATATTGAATGACTAAAAAATAGCAGCAATAAACAGCAATGGCCTTTGTTTCCTCTATATTCACCCTTTCCATGGACTCTAGCTTACAGTAAAAAATTCCTATACTTTACTGTCTCAAATGAAACTACTCAAAAGTTCCCCAGGACAATGGATCAAATAGATTAGAAAAAGATCACTATAGATAGTAATGTCCACAGAGGACATACGTGAGATATAAGGCATATCCAGAAATAAAATAAATTGGAAATTGTCTTCTGAGAATTCTTTCTGAGAAGATAGGTGGAAGTTTCCAGTGTCTCAGAGTTGTTTTCACCTGCAACATGGGCTGGAGTTCTTAGAATTACTCAGAAATTCCTTTATTCAAACCAGCAATTCATAATATTAATTTGCAAATACATCTTCAGATTTTTATTACATTTTCCTAAAAACACAATGATCAGCAACATTAAAGACACTATATGAGTAGCAAATCAGGGAGTGCAATTTGTTTCACACCATACATCCTAAAATACACTCTCCTTTATCTTGAAAAGAACGTATGTCAGTGTCCAAAACTCTTAGCATTAAAAACAAGAATCTGTCAAGAGACAGCACTGAGAGTTATTCCTAGGGTCTGCTTTCAAGGACTGGATTTTGATACAGGCACCATTTGGAAGGAGAATTCCAATTTGGTCCTACCTGAGCGACAAGGCTTCCTTAAAGCATGTGGATCCCAGTTCAGGCTTAAATGAAGAAGTATGCAGGTACAGACTACCTTTTTTCAAATATTCAAAGTTCTCATTAGGATCCATGAGTATAGCTATTCTCTTCTCTCAAAACTCAGCAGTTTTTTTAGCCTCAAAGAATACCATTGGCTCTTTGCATGCACAGGGAGAGAACATGGCAGACCAGAAACCAAGTAAGGCACACAACCATGGCAAATGAAAATATCCAGCCACCTCAAGTACATGTTATTTACGTTCAGTCAACCAAACGTGAAGCAGACATTGCAGAGTGAGGAAGTGCCAGACTCTTCCCAGCAGGGGGTAGAAAGGTGATTGATAATATTTCCCATGCCTAGCTGCTTCTCATAAACCTCTAGTCAGTCACAGAAACACTCCTAACCATATCAACCCCTTCTGGCACTGGGAAAAAGAAATCGAAGTAGTAGAAAACTCTGCATAACATACCACAGAATATTTTGAAATGGAACACACTAAAAAATTGTGGTTTAAAAGGTAAGAATTACCTTTTAACACTGTTCTCAAGACCAGATAGACATTTGAAAAAGGTTTCAAGTCTTCCTTTCTACAACCAAGCAAAATTTAATGCTGCAAAGAAACCCTTCAGTCAAGCACACCTTTCCTCTGAGGCAATGGCCTCATAAATCAGTGACACACTCTGAAGTTGTAGACAATTTAAATGTGAATCCTCAAACTATGTCTTTCAATGATGATGATGATGATAATAGGAGTCACTTTACAAAACAAAACATGTCCTAAGACCATTTTTTCAGGAATAGCTCCAGATCTAGGAGACTGACACCCTCCTCCCAGCTTTCCTGGCTGCCCTTGCAGGGCGCTCTGCCATTCTGCTGGCCCTTATCTTTCAGTGGGAGAAAATATATCCATCCTGTATGTTACTGGTAGAAAAGCTCTGATGACAACATATTCTTTCAAATGAAGACATGTACAGAAGGAAACAATATGTCAAGAGCGAAGAAGAGTGAAGCTCAAAATGAGTAAAAACACCCACTAAGTGTAGGGTGAGAAAAGATGAATATTCAGGTGAAGAAAACATCAGTATTAGAAAATCAGCAAATGTTTAATGATGGAATGAAATATGCCATCGAAAAGCAGGCTGCAACAAAAATGACAACAGACTAAGACAGCACTGTCGTCTTTGCTGACTTTGGATCACAGCCCTAATGTCAGTCACTCAATCATTTCAAAAGAGCTTAAAATTATAATAGCATTTCTAGATACAAATGTATTTTTGTATTTTAAGCCATCCTGACTGCACTTCACATCAAACAAAATTAGCACCAGTAGCTGCTAAATCCAAAAATAAAACTAAAAATCCCTACCCATGTAAACTAAAGAGCAAACTACATCACGAGCCAGAGGTCTGGGGTTGTTTTTTTTGCTTTGTTTTTAACTTGTGCTTCTCAATAGGACAAATGCTGAAAAGTAAATGCTATTAAAGTTATCCCATCACTAGAACAAGTTATTTCAGTAATTAAGTTGATTCAAAACATTTATTCAGACTCCTTTTGCTAAATAAGGGATAAAATTAATCTCTATTATACGAATAGTATGTGATTTTTTTCTTCCCAATGGCTGAAGACAAGCATCAGACTTCCTGGATATATTTTAACTAGAAATATGAAGATGCGGCTTCAATCTAAATGTAACACCACTTTGCCATAAAAATACAGGAAAGGATTACCAAAGCCCTGGAACGAACACTTTACAATATCAATTCAACCCTTGTAAATTTAATCCAGGGTTATTTGTTGCACAGAATCTCTTTACCGTGATGTATGACTTAGTTACTAAGGTTATCACAGCAGTATCCTAAAGTTGCATAGTACATAAAACATTTCAGTTAACAATGCAGGGAGGTTAACTCCCACAGATAACCTACTATCAGAGGGTTAGACCAGATGACATGCCTCTGTCAGCTTTCAGGAGCTATTGATGGTTCAATCAGTTTGTTTTGAAGGTAAAGTACAACAAAAGGGCACTAAACTTATTCAAACTGTCAACAGGGACTATCTAGAATGTTGCTTGCAGGTAAGTAATTTGGGGTGTTTTAAGACTATTATCAAACACCGATGGCTGCAGAAACAGACAGCTACTAATAACACAGAATGCAGCCATCATAAAATACTTTATGGCAGGCACTAGGATCTATAAATTGCATGACACATTGCACCTGTTTTGGACTTATAAAATCACTACTTAAGGAAATGCTGTTTAATGAGAAGATCCATCTAAATGTTATATTCAAAGTTTGGAAAGGTTTATTTTTGTTTAGAGGTCGGGTTGCAGCCCCCCTCTTTATTTTTTTTTAATCATTTGGAAACTTAGCACTGCTCCAGGTGCTCTGAGACTGCTGTTACAGGGCTTAACATCTTTGCAGTGGTGTGAAAGGAGGCTATTATCTGTAGTGATGAGGCAAAAGATGAGCTCTGGCGAGAGAAAAAAGCAGGGACACCAGGAAGGTGCTTAGAGACCTATTTATCACTGCCTATAAACTGATCTTCTAATCCATGATGGGCTAAGGAAATGAACTATGTAAGAAAACTTGCATCTTCTTTTCTCCAGAATCATCTTTTCTCTCTCCTCCCCCTGCCACCCTGCACCAAGTGTCCTGTGAAAATAAGCTAAAAAAAGGGACATCCATCACACAAACAGGAACGTGAATCATTTTCAGCAACATACAGAGATGGAAAAAGACCAGTGAATTTCACATTTCATGTTATTTCAGCCTTGGGTAAGTGAAAATGACAATAAAGATTAACAATTCATTTACCAATTTTGTAAGTGTTGCATGTGATTAGCATTGTTTTAACAATTTTTACACAGACCTGTCAAGATATTGGGAAAGGGGGAGAGGCTGGGGGAAAGATGTGCGGAGGAAGGCAGTGAGTGGGGATTCGGCTGCTATGGACATGGGTGAGCGCTGGATGAGCAAGCCGTCCTTTGAAGAAACATGCTGGAATTCAGAAAGGGACAGGACAAAGGCAGCTGCTCTTTACTGAACGACACGATTCCAGCTTTTATATAAAGAAATACTGTCTCTGGATACTGGCTTCCTCTACAGCCTTTAATGAGTCACAGACTTCTAGCCTCAACTCTGCTTTACAAATCGGGAGCCTAAGACTTATCAGTTGGTTACCTTGCAGATATACTCTGTGTATGTTTGTAGTTCTGCTGTGTAACAGTCATTACTTTAAATATAGTCCTTGGGTTCTTCCCTCACCTAAAAAAAATATCAGTGATGATTCACACTATCTTAGGCAAGAGTCTCAGATGTCAAGCAAAAGAATTCAATCCTAATGGGTAAGAGTTCCTTAAAGAATCACATGGCGGGAAGGAAGAAAATCCATTTTAAACATACACAAGAAATTTGTCAGTCCTGATCCAAAGCTTGCAGGAGTAAATGACTTCTATGTAAACCCCTTCTTTTTGTTAAAAAGTTTCTATATTTTAGTAGCCATTTAGGTTCAGGTATATAAATTCTTGCTAAGTTTTAATCAGTTTCTGTACACTACTCATTACTATTAACCAACATTTCCAGGAAATATCTGTTCTAGAGCTGCGAAGACCGTAACAAGAAAATCACATAATGTCATAGCATCTATGGGCCTTAGATTCATTTGTTACCTCCCTTGGAAAAGCAGACAAGTTTCAGAATATGGTTGGCCTCGTGATACTGAGAGATAATGGCATCACCCTTGAGCCACACAATAAGAAAACCTTAAAAGTGGCAATAAATTATTTTGGGAAGAATGTTTCATTTTCTCCTACTACTATGGGAAAAGTATAGCAAATCTGGATATGTTAGAGTTTCAGAGAAAACAAACTCTTCCGCTGAACCTTTAGTGAAAGACTGTGGTAAGAGCTAGATTGTGTGGAGTCCTTTATTTTGTCATCTATTTTTATTGACAAAAATTGCAATATAAAACTGTAATATAGGCTTTAAAATTTAAGTTTAAAATACAAAATCAATTAGGAACTGCAAAACAGAAAAATATGCACCCACAAGAATGCAGAAATATCTAAATCTCCCTGTCTTGTGAGTGCAGCATACTTTTTGTTTCAGAAAGTTTTTACACCTTCATTTTTCTATTGGAACTTTTCAATGCTTCTATTACTGCATTTCCTCTTCAGACAATCACAGAACAAAAAATAATATACCTATTATGAACTTTGAAGGTCTGATTAAACTCTCAGTTTGCATTACTGAAAACTAACCTGAAGCTGGCAAAGTTACATCAGCACAGAAGAGGGGAGAGATAACAACACCGGCCAGAAGGAACGAACAGACAAGTTTATGACACTGAATGGGATTCTCTCCTGTAACTGTTTCTTCTGCACCACAAAAGAAAGTTTAAACATCTCCTCTCTTCCCCCCACCCCAGCAAACAGCAGATAGCCGGTGGCAGAATTTCCGTCTGCAACAGACCTCCCCAAATACAGGGATAAGGAAGCCAGGTCATGCCCTTAAACCAGTATCTTCCAGAGCAGAGGGAGAGCGTGTTGGCATAAGGCCGTTGGAGAGTCACAGAGCCGGCGTGCAGCCTCAGCACTGCCTAGTGACAGCCGCGTAATCCTGAGGGGTTCTCGGCTCGCTCAGAAATCCACATCACCTCCCAATGCCTTACCCTCCTCTGCTCCACCCCAGCGTAGCAAACAGCTTAAGGAAATTTGAAAAATCTATCTCTAGGCATGTAACCACGATTGCAGTTACGCTTTGACTCACTGTGTAAGTATGGACAAATCGGGGTATTCGGGACCTCAATTTATCTAGCTGAAAAGATATTATAATAGTCCTTGCCCATAAATCCTTACACTGGCTAATCTCAGATGGAAGTTGTGGGGCTATTTGATGTTTATCAAATAGCTTTCTGCTTCCAGATACTGTAGAAATGACAAGGCCTCATGTAAACAGCAAGATTCACAGATTATACAGTTACAAGGGAATGCCCTGATCATCTCATGAAGTACATAAAACATATCACAAAAGTACCTCAAACTCCAATCCCACCTGCTAAAAGGGAGCCTCAACAGTAAGTTCAGTGATATTAACTGAGTCATTCATGTTATTTTTATTAATGAACGAGGCCTTCTAGTCTCCTCTTGCTTTTTAAGTATGTATTTATGTGTTTATATTACCACCTAAATTCAATAGCAGGACTATTTAAAATAGAAGAGCAGGTTCTGTCTCAGTTAAAAAAACCTGCAATTAAGCTGAAAACGCTATAAGAGGACTCAGCATTTCACAGAATTAGACCTATGGGATGGGAATAGTTTATTTTGCTTGAAAAGTTAATCTGTAGAAAATTCATGCACTACTTTTCTTACTGTTGTATCTTAAGAGGACTTCATAAGGTTATCACTGTTTGCTCCCCCTGCCAAAGATAGCATATCTAGTATACCTACTTTTAAGCTAATTTAAAATAAACTCTGGCATTTGTTTCCACTTGCCCTTGTTTCCATGTCAACAGCACTTAATGAATGCACCATTCCAGGAAATGTCAATAAGGAGCAGAGAAGAATGAGCAAGCACTGAAAACTTCACACATGGCATACATCCTTCACAGTCATATCCCTTTAATGAAAATAGGTGAGGTCACCTGCAGTATTAGCAAGTGCTTTGTAATACATTCTGACCCAGATGATTTTTCACAGTTCAGTAACACCACGTTTGAAGTTTTCACTGCAAACAATACACCCACAGGACGGACCAAGTGTGGGTACAAGAGAAGCAACCAGCAATTACTGTGTTGACTTCTGTTACTTTGATCTCCAGGTCATGACCTTTGCTTTCACGCAATCTTCAAAGTAAAGATTGTAGAATAGGTTATTTTAAAATACACACTGTTTTGCAAGCTATTTTTCGGTGTGTTTGTTGCTTCCTGTTTGAGCCAAAATGCTTTTAAATCTTTCCTATCACCATTATATTACATATGAAGGAGCAGTCCCTGGAACTTTCCCTTGCCCTCACTCCCAAAATCCTCTCCAAAATATTCCCTCCCAAATATTCTTTAAAAATTTTAAACTAAACTTTAAAAAAAATCATAAAACGTAAGAACTTACAGCACAACATTTTTCACAGAAAGAAACTAAATAATGATGAGAAAAAAGTACACGCTTTTAAAATGAACCAAACAAGTTTGATTATAAAAATACCACAGAACAGAACTTTCCATTTTCTTTTCCTGTCCATGCAAAAACCTCAGTAATAAACACAGAAATGTTTTCAACAATTAGTTCTCCTACACATTTGAAAGGTAAGGAAGAATAGTAGTCAGGGAAAAAAATTACTGTTTCTCTTTGATTCTTTTTTTTTTTTAATCTAAAAAATAACCCATTCAAGTGTAACTATATTTCTTAAGTAAAAATAACTACTTTGAGAAAAAGTCTCAACAATGTTTTTAGGTATAATACTTTTCTAATGAAAACCTTCTGAAAAGCATTAGCATTAAACTTCTGTTAGAAAAGACCCAGCAATGATCCAGATCATAACACCTTGACACAAACATAATTTTGTACATTATCCATGTAGTTATGATAAAAATCTTATTATTTTTCAAAGATTTAGTATACCATTTTATCTCTGTTATTAATAATGTAGTAGATCACTAAAGCCAAAGTTTCTAAAAATTTGATTTTCCACAACTTTTTAAGGTTGAGATTTTGGGTTTTATATATCTTTTCAGCTTGTTGAAATGAGAAGATTAAGTAGAGCTTTGATTTCTAGCACCTTCTTTTTCTGGTTGAGGAATTAAATAGCCTGAACTCTAATTGAACTCAATAGGAATAAAATTAAAGCCCAATGAAAAATGAAGCTGTGGTTTCAATGGTCACTGAAAAAATTTACAAAAAGAAGTTCCTATTCAGAACAAAGCAAAAAAACTTAATGTTTTTGGTAAAGCAAAATGTTTAAATTATTGAGGTTCACTGAAATGCACTGTTCTGTCATTTTTTCATGTGGCAAATCAAAAAAAAAAATCACATTAAATAAGTTATTTCAACCCCTGAAAAAAATAAGAAAATGCTGAAAGTGGACATTTCAAATGTTTGCTTTGAGATTTGAAGTAATACATTTGATAAAATATAAATACTTTCACACCCAAGAGGAGCTTGCTGCTGCCAACTGCACAAGACAAATTTGTACATCTAAAATACTCCAGAACATACTTAAGTAAATGTATATTCAAAACTCTAAATACCTAGCAGTGTCCTTTTAATAAGTCCCATCTTTATTCATACAGGTAAATACGTTCAGCTAAGATAAATACATATGCCATTGGGTTTTGAGTATAATATCTTGCAAACAAATCGTATATAATATAACAAATAATTATGGAAAATGATCAGGAAGCTCTCATAGCAGCAATATCATAAATCATTCAACTAATTGGAAGTCCGTTCTCCTTTCTAAGAGGAGCTTTAATTAATCTAGTTTATGGGAAAAAAATACCCAAGTTTTTGAAAGATTGAGGGGAAAGAAAATGGAAGCAATGTTACAGTTTCCAGCAGATGCATAAATACAATCACTTCACACTTTTGACACAGAAGTTTGCCACAATGTGACCTAAAACTACCTTGACCTCCCTGAAATCAACATTTTGCATTGAAATGAAACAACCGACATGCTTGATGTATGGCTGTGTGACATATTATAAATATTACATCACATAACCACAGAGGATGTCAATCAATAATAAATTTTTTTCAGACAGCACTAAATGAACCATGGGTTCTTGCCTCTGAATGGTTCCTTTAAGGTACTACTTTCGCTTAAATGATTAATAGGAGACATATTGTCAGAAAACATACTTAAAGTGAAAAACAGTAAACTGTAGAAATATCATTCATTTTTTAAGCAATTCCCTAGTGCAAATGTCACATAAATTTACATAGAGACAGCACTATTACACTCCTGTAAGCTGGATGGTAGGTATACCTTCCACTTAAGGGTGAAAGCAATGAGAAAGTATATTGTTAAATCTAGGCAAACTTGGTAAAAATCAAAATGCTACAGCTATGCTGAATGAAAAAGTTGGATTGTTAGAAGGTGAAAATCTTTGGGCTAATGATAATCTAGAAATCCTTCTCAAACTCCAGACTAGTGAATACAGAATATTCACACCCAAGACAGCTGTGCTGCTGCCAACTCTGTGAGCACAATTTCAAGCTATGGCATTTACTAACAATCAACTGCAGCGCCCAGTTCACCTACTTTCCAATAAACCTGCTTTCAGGCTCCTCTACTTTCTACTATGTTTTAAACTAACTCCTACAGAAGAATTTGGATTATTTGAAGATGTAATCAGAGTTTTATAATATAACTCTGAATTTCACGGATGACCTACTAACAAAAAGAAAGCTCAGTCTCTGCAAGGTTGGCAGCATACTGACCAATGCTGCTTGGCTCTGACTTGCCTCACATAGAGCCATTTTCAGCCAATGTGGAAAATGCCATTAAATGAGGACTGAAATCTTGTATCAGATGCGACTGAGAAAAAGAAGCTGTGATGACATTGTGTAGAATTTTGCTATAATTAATGTCTCACTTGCCTAAAGGTTGCAGCTTCAAAAAATTATGTCACTTCAGCAGACGTTCCATAAGTCTTGGATCTATACTCAATCAGTGATCATCAGTCAAAGCTATTTTTATCCCCCACTCCACCCCCCCACCCCCAAAAGATCCTTATATGCATGCAATTAAATCTCAGCAACATTTCAATTGAGCAGGTAATATTTTATCAGGCTTCCATATTAATTTCCAGATGATCTTTTGTTTAATCTAGCTCATTAAAATTACATTATAGAAGTATATATAGACAATATATAGATATATATTACTTATATTGCTTGTTTGATTTGGTTCTAGACACTAACTTCTCTGAGTAAAAAAGCAGAATATATAAAGAAGTGCTTTCTTCTGTGTTTCTTAACAGTGTCTTGATAACTATAACATAAGAAACATATTTCCATAATTACTTGTTAGCAAAAGACAAAGTAACTGGTTATCTGAGCATAATGATTTTTTGACTGTCACCCTTCTTGTAAGTAAATGTTGCCTTACTCTGGCCTTAAAGAAGGAAAGGTCATAGGTGCACACATATGAGCAAGAACATTCAGGAAAGCATATGCACACCTGCTCAACTCAAGTACGTTTGGTACATTACTGAAACATTTCTTGAAATAGTGTTCCTGAGAGTGATCTCAGTGAAATGTGGTTATTCAAATTTCTAGGTGTTCATGTGGCACAGTGATTTCGGTATAGAAGGAGTAGAAAATGTTGTTTTGGGACTGAGTTGGGTTTAGTTCAGTATTTCTCCAATATTAAAAATGACTTACCTTATTATATTTACAAGTGAAGATACTAACCTGTACCTCTGGTAGTCATCTTCATCCTTTTCTTTGCTGACCAATTCATTTGGGCAGGCCATGTTTCCAAGCAAGCTGAGATACTGCAGTGAGGGCACAACTTCAGCCAAATGATCCAAAAGGCTTTCTAATTCTGTTATGTGTCAAAGGTTGTGGGTTAAGGATTCAATGACATTAATGAAAAAAGCATTTAGAGTTGCATCACTGCTGATTTAAACATACATTTCAATAACTGACAATCAAATTTAGTATGGCACTCGGGAAAATGTCACATTAATTGTTCCAAGGGCAAACAGGGATAAACTTCAGTCAGTTTTTTGGCATGGAATGAAAGAATTTGGCTGTTCTGTCATTCTTTTCTCCTCCTTTCTTTCCTAGGTGGTTCACTACAAAACATTAAAACTTTGACAAAATGATGGATGCTGTGTGGTAAAATGGCTAGCAATTGCTGAAGCCATGAAACTTTTCCAGCATGGAAACAAACAGTTTCACAGCACATTCATCACTAATATATTCAGTCCACTGGAAAATGAGTTTAAAAAAAAAAAAAAAAAAAAAGAGTCAAACCACAACAACCCACTTTCACTCCTGGAATATAAATGCTTTGAGCATCACAGCAACACGTTCATAATTACTCAATTAGTACACGTGAATAAATGTTTCACTAAACTCAACTTAAAGACTTCAGTGTTACAACACATAAATATTTTACACATGAAGCTTGAAAGTCCTGTAAAGCATAAATTTTTTTATTAAAACAGCCTTATATTTTGGTGTTGATGAACTTAAGTACGTTCCTCAGAAAAAAATGTATTAGAACAAACAAAGATTAGAATACCTTTTAACCACTGGAAGACTGGAAATCACAGCTTAGGTTTAGGCATAACAACTATATTCAACCAATTGCACACTGTTGATTAAACAAACAAAGCAAATTACTTTATTAAAGTATTACAGCCACTCTGAGAGAATCTTTCTATATATCCTCATTTACTTCAATTTACACGCAAAAGAAAAGTGGTGATTCTCAGGAAAGATGCTGTGTGTATGTGTACATAGTCTTTAATGTTTAAAAATTGACTGGCTTGACAATAGTGATAATTATTCAAAACCATTAAAGGCATTTCAGTGCTCTGTTCTCATCCACTTCTGCTGTTACAAACCACAACTATTGTTTTAAATCCTCAGTTCACTTGTGTTGCTATTATTTATACTTGATTTATGTGTTTCTGTTATCTTTGTTATTTTTAGCTGATGGAATTTACTTTATTTCTTCACCTCAATATCTTAAGGGCAACAGAAGCAATACAAAATGGAAAGAGCAGCTTCACTGTTAAAAATGTGGTCTTCCTTTTGTAAGCTTGAAATTTTCTTTCCAATCATATAAGAAGTTCAAGATGACGATTAATGATTTTAATAAATTAAAATCAGTATATCTGCACTCATAGCTGATGTTCTGTCTCAAAGTCTGAGGTATCCTACTTAAATATTTTGTACAAGTGAGCAAAATGGTCTGGAATTAGTTTTATCAATTAATTTCTAAGACAAAAATGGCAGTTTTTAATCTGGCAAAGCCACAGTATAGAGTGCTATATGGCAGCTAGAAAGCCAGATTGCCTACCCTTTACAAATCAACAGAAAGACTTCCTCAGATCTCAGGAAGCAATCAACCAGACCCTAAGAAAAATTGCCTTGTCGTAGCATTGTATTATATAACTCTTCTTTGTTAGCCAGGATGGAGACCCAATCATAATTTTGTGGTAATTCTCCTCTTCTCACATCTGGACCTCTAGCTCACACATAAGCTTTTAAAGTGAAGTATTTTCATGGTTCTTTCAGGAAGTATGTGACTGTGACGGGAAGGTCACAAACTACTTTTCCACACATGTTCAGGTTAAAGGGTTTTTAAAAATTTCCAGAGATTGTCAGTGTTTGAATCTGGCACCATCCCTCAGACAGGAGAAACACTTAATTTCTTGCAGGACCATGTAAGTTGCGAAAAGGTTCTCTGAAAGAAATAGTTTATTATTACAAAAGGCAGTTATTTCCATAATGGCAATTGCACACAGGGGGTTAGCTATTGCAAGGCTTAGATCTTATCTGGCCCTTTCTTATTAAAGAAAGAAATGTCTTTGCTTCTTCTATGGAGTAAACAGGCAGAAATTTTGTTTGTCAATTCAGCAGAGCCTTTTCTGGGGTTGAACTTTTTCTCTCTAACAACTTACTGAATGCTGAGTATGACAAAGGGATCCTAATTTCCATTTGGCCCTGAAGGCTTAGGGGGCATGTATCAAAAGGTATTTAGATATGCTATGATGAACAGCAGTACCAACTGAGATTTGCAAAAAATGTAAGCCTATGCGTCAAAGTCCTACAGAAAGCAAAGGGAAAGAGGCACCAAACTCATTAAGGCTCTTCAGTAAATAACAGTAGTTGATAACCTGCACCTCAAATAGTTAAATCTCTCTAAATCTGGAAAATAGCATTTAGATTCTAATATCTCACATCTAAACATTGAGCATTAATTTTAGATGCAGAATCAAAATACCCATACAAAAATTCTTTCAGGCAAGGATGACCAGGAACTACATACAGACTTGTTACTTTGCAGTTCTATTCGAGACTCTCCAGATCTTCTCTTTCTTATCATTTACACATTTCACCCTACTGAAACAGATATTTAGCATCCCGGTACTATTTCAGGTTCAGCTGCAGCAGAAGCAACAATGTATATTTACACAGTTGGACAAAACTCACAAATCAGATACCATCACCCAAAATGTAAAAAGTCACCAAATTACAGAAAAGCTGAAGCTTTGCAGACTTTCCGACAGCCCAAAAAGCACAGGACGCCAGCAGCACTTGACAACAAACCAACCTGTGGCCCCTGATAGTCAAATTTCTGTGCTAGAATCATCCATCATATCATAACTGAAACAGCCACACTCAAGTATGGATTATTTTTCCAGAGGAGCCCCATACACCTGCTATCACAGTTATCCTTTACAAAACATGTGGGAAGAAATAAATGATATCCTGTATGAATTCTTATGATTAAGTGCTGCTCAGAGATGAGTCATAAGTCATGGACTTCTACCACACATTTTAATTAATTAGCATGTTATATATTTATTTTTAAACACAATACTGGAACTATACAATGCCACCAAAAATGCAAAGTCTTTCTAAGACAATGCTAGCAAAACACAGAGGAAGAAAAATCAAAAGCAAGATTGAATTTCTATTCCCAGCTTCCTTTTCATGGTTTATTATTGCAGCCTAAAGAGTGCCATCTTGGTACAACTGGAGCCAAAGCTGCAAAATCCTGCTGTGCCATTTCTAAGATGGATTTCAGCTCCATTCTCTCCAAAAAGGAAAGCCACAATTAAATCCATGCATGATATTATTCAAGAGTTACATATTTATTTGAAGCTCAGTGATGGGAGCCCTGAAGTGATTTTTCTGTAGTCAGTGCCACTGGCTCTCATGTTCTCTTATAACACTGATACAAATACGCTAGTCTCTATTATTTGAAAACTGTTTTAATCTGCCCCTATTATGATAACGAAAGTGTCTCAGTGTAACAATCCATCTCTTAATTCAATAGCGTCATCATTTTCAATCCATTAGTGCCTTTCTTTCCAAAGAACATTGACTAAAATAAAAATTTGTAAGAATAAAAATTTTAAGCACTCTAGCCCTGTCACCCACAAGCTAAGACATCAACTCTCAGCAATTACACAACATACAGGTCCCCTTCAAAAACACAATCTGGCCTCCATGAATAATTAACAGAAATATACTAGAGATAATTTAAAAGCTTATGCCCATCAAAAGAATATACTGGCTCCTTGCACTATTTCCAATTTTAAGTTAGGGAAATATTTACAAGAACTGGCAACCTCTTATACTCAAATCAACTTTTTAAAGCCTCTTTTTCTAGTTGCACACTCAAATAAATTGACTTTATAAGAAGAGTAACCTCTCTTTCCCTCTTAGTGCTTTCCAGTTTTTTCTGCCATTTTATTTTGAAAAGATTGTATTTAGAATTCACGAAATTTTAGCCAACCCACTGTCCCAAAATATTTCCAGTTGCAAGAGAGCTAATCACATTAATGACTTTCTATGATTAGAGCTTTTGGAAGTTCTTGGAAGCAAAGAGACAAAGCAAAAAAAGCAATCAGCTTTACATTCAAAGTATTCATTATGAAAAATGTACATAGAGAATATCAGAAATATCACAGAATTCAAGACTACTATGTAGAAAGGCACAAAATTATCATTCAAAAGTCTTCTGTCTACCAACCATCTTTCATGCACATGCTGGAATCAACCAAACACTGCAAGAGCTGGATAGCATTGTTACCAGCGTCATAAATAAGCAAGCTACCTGTATTTATCCATATTTGAAACCTTTGCTTCAATTAAATTTATCACAAACATGATGTAGCAATCACAAGCGATTCCCCAGGCAAATAGCCTTGAAGCAGAAGTTACCAATCCCCCTCTGAATGCAGTGTGAAAAGATCTTTGCCACCTGAACGCTTTTCCATTAGAATGTGCTAGGTCTTCAAGGTTGGATAACCACAGAAATAGTTTGCAATATGCAAGTATACATCTTCCCCTTCTCTGTGTGCAATAGGATGTCACACACGGTCATTTGTACTCCATATTCTGGCCTGAACCTTATCTGGTAGGGGGAGAGGGTCTTGAGTAGGCAAGAACAGATAAAATTCTTCTTCACTGGCTTGAAAACCATTTTGCATAAGAAAGAAAAGGTGCAACCCAGATAGTAATTAACTAAGTCTATGCATCTCATGGATAGCTTCCTGCATACTGAATATCTGGAACAAATTTATTATTCTATCTACTGGAGTAGTATTAGTTTTCTCTGTGTGGCTGGAGTGATCTTCAGGGTCTTTCACAAAGCCCATGGTGGGTTGGCTGTAGATTCTAAGACCTGATTTCAATGTTGTTAGGTAAACAAACATGAGAAAAAGAAATGCTTCTAGGCTTGGGACCAAATTACATTTCTGGTTCTACAGAGGTGTCCAGGCTGAAACTGTACGTCCTTTCTTTTCAAAGTTTTTTTTTCTTCTTTTCAATACTATTCTTCTCAAGTTTTGGTCACGGTTCCCAGGCAACACAAAGGCAATCAAGAATAAAGCAACAGCTCACAATTTTTAAGAGTCCTGACAACTGAAGCTGAACTGGTCCAATCATGGTTGTAGAACTGGACAAGGAATTGCCTGGACCGATGATTACCTCTTTCTTTCACAGACGTTTGGTATTAGGCATTCACATTACTTATTTTTTGCTTCTGGCCCTTTTTATTCTAGAAGAAAGGTGGTTTTGAGGGTGGTGAAGAGAGAGACAGACAAGGCTCCATGCTCAAGCAAATTCAGAATGTTTTACAGAATTTGCCTAGTGTTTTGGCTCATCAGGTACTGTTGTTCTCTTACAAGTCACTCTCAGATTTAGTCAAATCTGCAAGCGTGGCATGGAGGGCTCTCAGAAGTATATACAGGAAGACTGCTGTACCATTGCTTAGATCTCTGCTCAGTGGAGATAGGCATTTGCATATAAGAGGAGAGAATTTATGCCTTTAATGTATTCACTCAATCTAAACATCAAGTCCACAGCACTTAGCGTAATGAGATATTGGTCAAAGATTGGGACTTCTAGGCCTTCAAGCATTTCCGGACAATGTAAGAACCAACACACAGAAAAAATAAATGACATTCTATAGTTATGGTTTAAAAAAATTCATAACTCTTAGGTGTTATGACAAGAATGCTATGAGGACAGAAGTACATTCTTCAGTTGAGGTACTGGACCCATCCTGCTTTCAGAGATAAGATTCAAGAACATATAAACCCTAGGTCTGAACCAGGGTGATAACTCCTCTTGTCATAAGTAATACATATATCATTACTGGCCTTCTGCCCAGCTCTGGATTTCCCACTCTGTAATGTGAAATATTATGATTTTCCAAGTCATCCAAAATCAAGACCTAGAGTCAGTGTCTGCATTCTACAAATGCATTCTACATTTTTATTCTAAATCAGTTTTGGTATCAAATCTTATGGAGTATGTAAAATGTATGTTAAATAGATGACCAGCTCAATGGATTAAATAAAAGAATAGAGTTTTTAGCTCAGAGAATCTCAGATCTGGTTCATATCAGTCCTGTCTATTTTGAAATGAGGCAGTGCATACCATCAAATTTTCAGCACTCAGATATACATATGTGAAAAAACACCATTGCTGCCCTTTTGAATAACTATGCAGGTAGTTTTAGCAAATACTAAAAAAATTGAAATGTCAGAGAAATTTAAATTTCTACACTATATAGTCCCATTGTAACAATAGCCCCTGTTATCCCAGTGAACAGCCATGAAACCTCACACTGGTATTGCACATTCAGGGGGATAATTCTGTCTAAAAGTTTCCTATTTGACTCTTATTATCTAGTGAACACACTGAAAGGAGAAGTGAGACTTCTCATTACCAGTATAGCAGACTTCAGTTGTGCGGTTTCCTCCAGCCCCTACCACGCATCTTAGTCTGCATTGCTTTCTGCCATCCATTGTGTGCCTGACAGAGAAACTAAGATGATACATTTCCCAAAGTAAATCTGTAAAAATATGTATATAATATACACATGAAAAGGTGTATATATGTGTTAGTGACATGCAATCCAAACTGCACAATGTTGATAGCTATCCTTTATGTTTTTCAGCAATATAGACTACATTTTAAAGACTGCATTTTAAAATATGTTTTTAACAGATTACACATTACACAAAGTTGAAGTATCACACTAGGAAACCTTTTAAAACAGTATTTTTTTTAATTAGCTTCTTTCACTTCTAGATGAAAAACTGGTAGTGCCCTAACTTTAACTGAAATAAGCAACCACTATTTGAAGGAAAAAAAATACTAGATGATTCTTCTAAGAATCTACCTGATTTAGAGATAAGCTTTCACATTTGTGCAGTGTATTCAGACATTATTTTAGGAGATACCAAATGTTATTTGCACATACAATATCATACAATACATGAACCACATAAAAGGAGTGGAAAGCTCTTATCAGAACTATTAGAACAGGATCTGGACTAAAATAAAACCAGAATAAAAGGAGAGAAAGAGCAAACAGTATAATAGTATTAATTACCCAGGAAAGACACCCAGAAAAGCTCTCATATGAGATTTAAATTTGACATATTATTCCAGTTTTCACAGGGGTCAGTTTGGGTATTTTGTTCGTTTTAATCTCTCTCACTCTCTCTCTCTATATATATGCGTGTATATATCTGTATATGTTTATATCGGTAATACTACACCAATTGCAGTTTTGTTTCAGATCAGAATTCTTCACTCACTTGTGTCCTTACTATAGTGCTACCATTGTATACTAAACAATCTTTCCTGTGATATTTCATTACTCTATTAAATGTCCATTTTTATTTGAACATTTTTAAAAGCATTCTATAGTGAAACGATTGACTAAAAGAGGTGATTCAAGTTCACAAGAGCCCTTTTTCAAGTATGATATCCGCATTGAAGAGAGAATTCTGGAAGGTCTCCATACTTCTGTAGACTGCTCTACCTTCCCTGAAAGAGATCACTGAGCCCCCAAGCTCAAAATACTAATGAAAAACAGTGGTTATGTTCTCTTCTCTGGGCAGATTGCATACATTAGATGCTTTACAAACATTTGTGCAACTCCCCTGTTATATTATTGGCAGCAGACTACAAAATGTATATATTATTTCAATAACTTAGGTAGCTCAATATTCTCAAAGTTCTAACTTCATAATTTTAAGACTGAATTTAAAAATAAATTCCAAGGATACATCAAATATATCTGCTTATCATGTGATCGTCGCCTTTCTGAGCTTATGCACTTGATAATAGTATTTTAAGAATTTTTGTGAGACTAACAGAAGTCTTCAAAGAACACTACTGACAGGATATTTTTTTTCCTCTGATTTTGTTCACTGAGCTCTTATTCAAAATACCTTCCCTCCTTTTGGTAAGTGCAAACCATCTCCAATGACTCCCCCGCCCCCCACCCCAAACACATATCCTTTGGGGTCTGACAGCCAAATTTACACTTTGTGTTTGGTAGAAGGAGATATGCTACATCAGACGTACCATCATCCATAGTCTCAGCAATGATGTTCTCATACATTTTTCATCAGTGCATGCCCAATTCAGATTTGACTGCAGCAGCAAACAGTAAAACCAAATAGTTATTCAAATCCAACCCTCATAAACCTGGCATTAGCCAGAAATCTAGTCAAATACCTAGGATAATGATGATCTTCATGGCACAAGAGACACTTGGCAAATTTCCAGGACTTCAAAGAATAAAAGTTACCCTGCTGTTATTTATTTATATAGTCAAAAACAAGTGCAGAAGTCATAGAATCTGTAGTTATTTTTATTCTCCTCAGTAGGAGGATTTTGCTTTAGTAGGAGGTAAATTGCTTTCTGTTTACACTGTCTGTAATAAAAGCCTGCAGTTGAGCAGCCTTGTCCTCACTGCAATTACAAGGAGAGGGCTTTCATGGTCTCTGCTCTAAGACTCTGCAGGCCTCAGTTGGCCTTTTGGCCACAATTTGATCACCCTTCTCTTTTGTAAAACCTTATATTACACATCTTCAATCTCCATGAGGGTCAGCGTATGGGAAAATGGTTTAATAATTAAGTCCATGCCCAGCCCTTGCAGATAATTAGTTTTTACAGACCATTATCTAAGAGCCTATAGACCAGGGGTTCTGATTCAGCAGATTACTTAGGCAAATGTTGAAACATTTATTCTGAATAAACTTAAGCAGGCACTAACTTCAGGCATATGGAAAAGTGCCTGATTGGCTATGAATGGACTTAACCATCCATCTAAACACTAATGCATTAAGACCTTGATTTGGACTGCATTTTATGTCAATCTCTACAGTGGGAACACTGAGCTGCTCTTCCACAGCAGCTACCAAATTGCACGTATTACCAACTTCATTAAAATGGAAAGCGGTATTATTTTTCTTGGGGTTTTCTATTTTATTTTATTGTTTTAAGAGCTATTTGAAGTATAAAAACTTAATACTGTTTCACTGCGCTCTCTATTCCACTAGAGGTCAGCCTGCAACAGAACCCCAAGCAAACACAGGAACGGCTGCACACTGGTAGCACTGACATTATTTTCTTTCTCTATTTTATCTATTAAAAAAGATTTCTTCAGAGCCATAACTTAGATCTCACACTAAAATGGAGCAACAGGAAGATATAATGGTGCATTTCATTTATGAATGACCTATAATAAATTACTATGAAGTATTCCAGGTGCCAAGCGAGAGAATGCTTTGTCTGCACATGAACTATATTTCACATACTTTAATTTGGCTGACACATAAAACTCATTTGACATTTTGCAGGTATTTCTTTGAAAGGATATTTGGTTCTTGTTGAGCGTTAAGGTATGGAGGTGGGGTAACCTGGGTAACAGAAGGTCATTTCCGAGTAGATTGTTGTCCAAGATCAGCTCTTCCAAGTAACTGAATGTTTTCAGTCCTTCTAGTGACCTGCAAACGACAAAGGCAACAGGAAAAATGATACTCCACTAAATCAGGGAGGCCATTATGAGCTGAAATAAATATTTTAACCTTCCCTTTCAGGAGCGGGAATAGTTTTGGTTTGGGCCTGTCAGACGAGTGAATGACAAGAATTAGTGGCAAGGGGAGTGCTGGCACTGCAACACATCCTTCACATGCTGGCAGGATGAAGGATGGGGGTCACTTAGTGAGTAGCCAGGATCCAAAACAAAAGGCTTCAGATATGGGGCCTGCAGGATGAATTTGTCAATGTCTTGTGCCTTCAGGCACCCAGCCTCGCCTGACCCTAACCTCCATTCCCAAGATAAATAACTCTGTCACAGTTCACCTTCATTCCCTGGACACAAATTTAAGTTGTCATCCATCATTTCTGCCAAGAAATATCATACCCCGCTAACAATAATAAATACAACTTCAAGTATCATTTCTTAGCAGTTACCTTACATGCAATAATAGGAAATGGAGAAGGGATTTTTTTTTTTATTAACCACTTAATTTGCTTCTCCTCGAGTCCCTGCAAACAAAATAAAATGTTCTCTACAAAATAAAATGCAGAATTACTCCAGACAGAAAAGGCATTTGCTTTCTTTTCAGAACTTACTGTCCCACTGTCAAGCCACGGGTCAGACTGCAGAGAGCAGTTTTAGAAAAGGAGCATTTCACAACATGGAAGTACAGATGAGGGGTTGTAAATAAACAAGATTCTGGAGGTATTCATTCCTCCGAGAGCAAAGTACAGGAAAAAATTAAAAAGAACACTTCGGAGCCTTGTTAAAGCATCTATTCCAAACCTGATTCCTAATGCCTGCACATTCCAACAGGAAAAAAACCCACACATTAATCTAGTAAGACGCATGGTATACAGAGCATACGCACAGACACACATTCACAGCTCATTCACCTACCAGACACCTAGAGATATGCTGAGATTGCATGACTTGACAGCTGATCTACTATGCCTACCAGTGGGAAGATCATCACTGTATCTCCTGGCTGTTTTAGAAAATGTGATGAATAAGGGAGATGCAGTCTATACTATTTATTCACTTTCCAATGACATTTATACTGAGGGGATTTCCTCCCCCTCCCCCAGTTTTTGGCAAAGATCAAAATAGAGCCAAAGTCTCTGCTGGAGAGTTCTAGAGGCTGTGCTACTACTGGAGGAAACTACAAATATTATTAGAAAATATGAGTTTCAAATTAGATAATTTAACATTCACCTGGCCAACAAAAACAAGATATGGATTTTGCAGCTACAACTTACTGAGCATTTAAAACACAGTTAGAAGGTTCAAATAACATTTTTTTCCTAGAAAATCAAGCTTGTGACCTTCAAACTGGGTACTGCACACTAAATCATCAGTATTTAAAAGTAACATGTAGCACAACACTTAAACAGCATATTTCATTTGAAGGATTCCAAAGCACTTCAGACCCTGTTTACTCTGCATTCTGAAAGGCAGGTGCGGACTAACTATTATTAACACCATTTTGACACTGGACAGCCAGACCTCAAGAAAATTTGCCAAGCCTACAGTCTATGGCACATCTATATTGTTAGGATGCATTGAGATAAAATTTCTCAAGCTGCAAGAACAAAATGTTGGCATAAATGTTGTTATAATGAAACAACCACCACAAAAACAGTCATACTTTGTGCACTGGCCTATAACAAGCTGTTTTGGAAAACCTCAATTCAGCCTAGGTAAACCATCCACCATGAGAGTACTGTGCTAGTAGGCTGTATCAAACCAGCTATTTCAGCAAAGGTGGCCTAACAGACTTGGTTTTGCCAAAGTCAAGATCAGAAGAGAGATCAGCAAACATCTCAGACATTTCAATGCTTTCCCCCAAGTACCTTTAAAAGGGAAAACAATCCAGGGAAAGTAGCAGGGAGTTTATCAAGCTGTTATGAGTTTTCATTTCGGCTTATTTGACAAACCTAGTTTAGAAAATTCCCCTTAAATACTGTTTATTATAAAAATAGTGGATTATTTCCAAACCTCGCATTTTAATGCAAGACTTTGACTTGCCAAAGGAGTTCAGAGAAGGCTACCTCCTTGTCAACACCACAGAGCCTTACGGGATGTTAATAGGTCCTTTGTGAAAAAACATTGCTTGGGCTCTGGTCAGTGTCAGCATCAAAATACACATTGTTCCTGAGTTATGTTATGCAAATATAATACTCTTATCATGAGAATCAGCAAATGGTTGGCAACTGGCAAGGAGAAGAAAGCACACATCCAAAATTGCTGCAGGGGAGGCATAAAACAAAATGACAAGGCATGAAGTGGGACAAAAGGCCTTGAAACACTAGAGGGAGTTGCCTATTGAAACAGCCTTTCTTTCAAAAGCTTAGGCTGAATACAAGGGTACTAGTTTCATAGACAGGCAGAGAAAATTGTGTGCAAATCTCCTTACACCTGTCTGGTTTTGATAATTTTTGCAATGTAATGTTATTAGCTGCTCAGTTAAAAAGGAGCTGTGTTACACAGGGGGTTGCTTATTAATTGTTGTTTTCGTGTCATCAGAGCAGTGTGCACTTGGTGATTTAATCAGCTAAATTCAGAGCCCAGGGAGGTGGGAGGGGTGCCACAGTACAGAGAGAAAGTGTAGACATTAACATAAATTTACATCCATATGTTATTTTGCTATTTGTAGAGTTCTGATGTTTTTCATCTTAAACAGAAGAAAAAACTAGCACCAAAACAAAATTGGTAAGAAAGTTGGTAAAGTAAAAAAAAAAAAAAAAAGTTTGCTACCATTCAGTCATATTAGCTACCAAATACAAAACAAAATCTCTGTCATCATAACATATAAGGAAACATTTCCCAACAGGACTGAAATATTTCCTCTGCGACTGGAAAGCCAAAGACCTATGTCCATTCCACACAATAGATTCAATGGTGCAAACTTTAGCAAGTCACATAACTTCCGTATGCCGCAATTTCCCATCGGCAAATGAGAGATAACATCATCTACCTAAGAAAAGGTTGCATTAGTGAATTAGTCCATGCAAAGCACTTTCAGAGCATGAGGTAGAAATCCATAACGTACAAAATGCTAGTATTTTTATTTTCACTGAGAGTAAGATAGGTATACTAATATATTCAAACTATTTCCTTGTGAGCACATTACAAAACAGAAGAGCAGGAGTCTATACACAACATAGCAAGAATCACACGAACACCCTAAAACAGACAAGCAGGTATAAAAAAGGGAATTCCCCTGAGAAAGAGAACCATCCTGAAGCTAAATCTGGGCTGTTTTCTCATAGTTCACAGCAGAAAAATTGTCTCCCCATATTGGTATATTAAGAGCAAAACCCAGTCTTAGTACCACAATAGAACCAGCGCTGAAGGGCCGTGGCAGACAGCTGCTTCCCTCGGTTTCAGAGAGCTAATAAACATCTTGGAGGTGTATTGCAGGTCGCTTTTTGCCCGCTCTGATGACACGAAAGCTGCCCATTATCTCACCCACAAGCACCATCTCAGTTACCTCATTGCAGGGCTCACACTCTGCTCCCAGAGGAGAGCAAGTGCTGCCAAGAGATTTCCATTGCAATTTCCAAAGTCACATCAAACCGACAAAACATCACAACGTATTCAGCTCTGCCTCATTCAAACAGAAAAAACTTTAAGTTTCCACTGTAATTAACCCTATCCTCGTTAAGATAATTATGATCAAGCTCCCTGTCACAGCTAATATCACAGCATCATTGCCTATGGCTCACGCTTTGCCCTCATTAGCTTACAAAAACACTGCGCTAAACAGGAAAGTGACTCCCTCTGCAAAACGACTTAAGATGTTCTGTAACCAGACAGTAAATAATCCTTTAGAATACAAAGGTCTCAGAAATGTCATTTTATCCAAGTCGTTCAGCTAATCAGTATGATTTCTTCCAGCTTTCTTTTCCATAATTCATTCATGATTTGCAGCAAAGTTTTAATCATAAAGGAATGTCATGGCAGAGATTTTTTTCTGTATGTGTATGCATGGCAATTGTCAACTACACTATTCCTTACAGTCCCTCTGGCACGATGGGGATTCGGTTACAATGAAACTAAAGAGCAGCTCTTCATTTTGGTAATATTTGACAATGAAAACATGAGATTTTAGAAATGAAAAAAAGCAGAAGTCTCTCAAATAAATGGACAGACCTTGGTATCATGCAGTTGTCCTTGTCCACAAGAACAATCTGTTCAGAAGTATATTCCAAAGAGAAAATGTTCCTCACGTTTTACCCCACCCCTCCATTAATAAGACAGCTGACTCATTTCTACTGACTTTTTCCTCCTGTTTAAGAGGAAAAGAGAGAGCAGTTAACAATATGTAAATGAGATAGTTTGGCTTTTGCCTTTAAATTGATTTGTACTCTGTTGACAAGAGATAGCCATTACCAGAAGTTAAAGACAGAGCTGTTACAAAAGAAAAGCTTTTTAAAATACCTCTTTCCTTGCCTTTTATGTTTTAACAGATTACAGAAGAGCAGAATCAACATGAGAACCCTAGTACCAGATAATTCCAGTATTTAAAGAATACAATTGTAATTTCCATTTCCAACACCTCCCAGCCAAGGAGCACAAAGGTTGTTTTTTTTTTTTTTTTTTTTTTTTTTAAACATTAATGAATTACAGTTCAAAAACCTGCTGGGCTTAAAACTCCATTTTGTAGTAAAGCAGAGAGAGGTTAAGCGACTAGCAAAAGGTGACCCTCAGCAATTTTCTAGGAGAGAAGAAATAAAGCCCAGAGCACCTGACTTCCAGTCCTATGATTTAACCTCAACAAAACAAAACAAAAAGCAATAGATAAATGCTATACACACATAAAAACATAACATAGACACATGTATAATTTTAGATTTTGCATGATTTCCTAGGAATGCGAAACATCATTTCAGCTTTACTTGTTATGATTCCTGTTCAATTTTAAATTCTACTTAATCTGAAATACAGCTCACAAATAAGGTGGGAGGGGAGGAAGGCCCTTCCAGTTCCATTCTGGCAATGGAAGGGCTTTGGTGAATCTTCTGTGCAGATTTACTTGGACTGAGTTCTCTGCCAAAATTATACTCCCAAACCTGTTTTGGGGGGTTCTGTTCTAAACGTACCTCTCACCTGTAAGAAAAAAAACAAAGAACCCAGTTTTAAAGAAAAAGGAGCAGAGGGATTTCAGTTCTAAATCCAGACATAACATGTCTCACTATTATAATCACACAAATAATATACATCGACGCTCTGGGTATTCCTACACACTAAGATAGCAATGGCTGATAAACTACAAGTAAAGCATCGTAAAATGACCTTTACACCATCCAAGCGTAACAGCTTTTCTTTTCTGCAGTCATAATTTGTGTGTGTACCCCTTTTTCTGCATGAGAATCCATCCAAACAGAAGGCAGAAAGCACTAAGTAATGGATAGTTCTGATGTGACTTCTGGACCATGCAGTGGGGGGAGAAGCCCCAGTGGATGTCGAGAAACCCCCAAACACCAGCATTACAGCACCTAAGAGTGATTTTGACTAGGTAGCTTTCTGGTGTCAGGAAACAAATATAAACAATGCTGGAGAAGCCATTTTTTCCTTTGTATGAACCAGCTCTCCATCAGGAGAACTTTTTGAAATAACCTACATGCTGGCCACTATTTCTAGGCCAGCCCCAAGTTGGGCTATACAAGTCATTAAAAAAAACACACAATTTTGTTCAATGAAGAACAAGTTTGCCAATGGTACTAAAACATGAAATGCCCTGTTTTGTCTAATATCACAGGGAATGTTAGTATTTTGCAAGCTATTTAGAGAGAACAGTTTGCATCACTTCCAGTCAATCTCCTTCCAGCTCTCTGTTGCTGGTATATTGAAAATATATATATGTAAAAATTATACTGAAAAATATATTGAAAATATCTGGAAGCAGCTATCTGAATAAAACTTAAGGCAAGCGCCTGTGAACATGGTCAGCAGAAGAGAAAATGGAAAGAAATTAAAAGACCAGAATCATTAAATACTTATCCTTTATAGTGAGCTACTGAGATTAAATCTGCATATTTGAAATACAAGCTTCCAAAAAAGAAAAGGAAATGCTTCCCTGCAAGGAAAAATTAAATGTGTGTCATGAACTGGATCCACGATTAGTTTCTGAGCCTCTTCATCTTGATGCTCGTACACAATTCACAGATACACAATGAAGTGAATATCCATCCCTCGTTCTTTCCCTTTCCTTATATACAGGAAGCATAAAACACTACCTGGGATACCCTATAACCAACAAAGACTATAATGAAGACATCTTGCATGACAACAAACTGGAGCTATGTAAGCACTCTGACATTTAAGTGGTGGGGAATCATGAAAATCCAGCATCTACATGTGTTTTTATAGTCTTGCTCTGAGCCTTATGCAGCAAATTCCATTGCTAAGAAAAAGCCAGAATTACTGAACTCTTCCCTGCCCCCTCCGCAAAAAACACCCCCACGCCCAAATCTCAAAGAAAACAAAACCAAAAAAGACAAGAGTCAGTAAATAAATAGACAAACAGATAATCAAGTCTTCTGGATGCCAAACTTTAGGAGTCTGCAATTTACATTTTCAAATCCTTCCCTACAAACTATTAAATCTAAATGCTGAGATTTTGCTATTAAGCAGCAGCTCCTCAAATGATGCAATTATCTGAAAAACAGCAGTGCAGATTCATCTCATCTATCTGTAGAAGCCCAGTTATTCGTAACTCCGTACCTCCACTGACAACAGATGGGCACTTCCAGAAGGTGCATCACACCTTCAGGTGAGGCTCAGCAAAGTACATACATTTGGGAGGGATGAATTTGTCCAGTAATTTGTAATGAAATGAGAAGAATTTACAACATTAAGGTAAAATAAGCTGTTACAGCTGTGGCCCATAAACGGTGCATAACATAGCTGATGAAATAAGCTACAAAACCCAGATACAGTGTTCAACAGCTCACCAAAAACATGCAATTGTGAGTCAACCATTCAGATGTTTAACCACCATTCTCTCCCACCAAGACTATACTCAAAAAAAGATCATTTATTTTTCTAGGCTAACTCTAACCATGAAGCTGACCAGGCTGACTGGGATGGGGTTTAGTTTCTCTTCTAATGAACCTCTTAAGGTCTCAGATTTCACTGTGTGTATTTAATGCAGCTCTACTCAAGAGGGAATCCCAATAGCAGAGCTCCAGCTTTTCCTGCATTTTAGGCTTCCTTTTGCTGATTTTTTTCTGTATTACATCTTCAGGATTAAACACACTGATGTTTTATATGATGTCACTATTAGAATTCTGTGTAAATTTAAAAAAAATGAAAATCAGTGTAATAATACAGCCTGCGGCAAGCAGGATTTCACATAAGACATAAAATATTCTAAAATGATATCAAATGGATCAGAAAATGAGGTCTTAGTCATCTAATGATCGAACAACTATCGTGTAACAAAATACAGTTTGCAAAACATAGCTTAAAATTACCTAGTAGATAGCTAGTGACTGTATGCATTCCTATTTTATCAAAGGGCATTCTGTAAAAAAACACCACTAGAAAGTCACTACAGTCCAATTTTAACAATATTGCTAAGCATGGACTTAAATACCTTCTGCTAAAATTTCTTGAAATTATTCTGTGAATAACAACAAGGTTGGAAGGACTGAGGAAAAACTTGGGATGTGTCTCTTGCTCCATTTGCCTTTTTCCCCAGTGTTAACAGGAATTCAAACTTAATAAAACAAATGGCTTCCAAAGTCATTTAGAAAAAAATGCAAGCACTGCCATTTCCTGAACTTGAAAGAATTCAAGGAAGTATTAGAGATTAGAAACAGTAAAAGAACAAGTCAAGCTTTACAAAATATAAACCTATTTATTTCAAAAAAGAAAAAAACCTTAAGACCCTATAATGTATTTATTCTTAAAAGCCCCTCTCAGCTCCATGTATTGAGACCCTATTTATACTTCCTCTAAAAAACAGTATTATAATGGAAATATGAGCAAATACAAGTGCAAAGGCAGTGCCATAATGAAAGCATTACTGTATCTTGG
Source organism: Apteryx mantelli (assembly GCF_036417845.1). NCBI lineage: Eukaryota > Metazoa > Chordata > Aves > Apterygiformes > Apterygidae > Apteryx > Apteryx mantelli. Next base: position 19,000,355 of record NC_089984.1, read on the forward strand.
ATCAATCTGTCACTCCGCAATTCAGATAGTAACCTGACACCTCCCCTTTTTGCACAGAGAAGGGGGGAGTAACAAGCCTGTGGAGTGAGCAGAGTAAAGCCCATTTCGACTACCAGTGTGCAGCGTGAAAGGGGAAAAGAAAAGTAATTTTTCTCCCATCTTCCACAACAACCAAGGCTGAGGATTGACAAGCAAATTGACGCACTGCTCAGAGGGCAAAAGATAAATGTTTGATGAATTGGCCATTGCTGGAGGAGTGATGGGCTTCATATGTGCATAATGGACTAGCTGCCGTTCAATTCAGATTGCCTGCCAAGATAAGAAACCATAATGAATGGACCAAGCACAGCCTGTGCCATAAGAAAGTATAATCTGACTAGTTTTAATAAACTTAATAAAAAAGATGAAGCAGAGAGAGGCAAGAGGACTGGCCTTTGTGACCAGCTGTGAGAGGTGAGAACAACTAATAGACTGCTCAAGCACGATAGGAAAAAATTGTTAACGGACATAACATTGAATCCCTCATTGTTAAAAAATATCTTCAGAACAACTGAAAAACATAGGGACATACATATGCACACATCACAGATACTGACGAACTCGTTACACAGCACATTAACTGCTGTTTATTTATTATTTCCCTCTGCTATCTACCCTGCTTTGTCCCCCTAATCTCCTTTATCCCCTTTGCCCAGTCTCTTGCCCTGTAGTCAGATCCACACAACAAACCAATAGCTTTACCAACAACTTGTCAGAACAAAACAGGCTCCTCATTGTAACCCAACAGAATTCAGGCTTAATTTCTAACAGAAAGGTTTTGGCTGCCCAACTGCACCACTAACTTCTACCTCAGTGGGGAAACATCTGCTTTTACCAGCAGAAGTGTTCACAGTCAGTGTAATTTCATTTGCTTTTGCAAGCTATGTCTCTGCCAAAAATGAGAATTTGCCAATACAGTTATAGTAGAAAAGCCTTTGCAGCATAGACTAGGCCAAGTTGCCAGCACAAGTCCTCTTGGTCTAGGACTTGCTACCTTCATTGACCATCTGTACCCATAACCTCAAGCTCTGCACCTTTTGCACCTCCAACAAGCACTATGAAAAGAGGTAAAGAACTCTTTATTTGCAGTATTTTATAACTTTTTGTTGTTAATCAGAATATGATTGTTCCTGTTGAAAAAAGTCAGTATGCACCAACAGTGACCATACAGAGGTGTGGATATGTAACAGTTTGAAGTCTGGTTGTCACCACCATTTTCGTGGTGAGTAGCACATATACACAAGGACATTTTTGCTTTTACTTTCTCATTAGCTGAGCCAAATGAGTAACGGTAGCTCACTCTCTGGAGTTTACCTGACAGTCTTTGACTGATAGCACTAAAGGGGTCAACAAGAGAAAAAACAGCCCTAACTTTAAAAGCAGCAGGATTAGGCCAACAATCTATTCCTTTGCTAAAGTTGCACTGGGGTGTGTGTGCACGTGTGTGTGTGTGTACATGCACATGTGTAACACACCGCATTTGACCAGGCAGAACCGTTTTTCTCCTTAGATTTAAAAAAGGGGGGGGGGGGATTGCAGAAAGTTCCATTTGACTGAGGGCAGCTAGAAAACACATTTTACAGAACAACATGTCGTTGTTATGCATGCCTTTTTCCTTTTTTTTTTTCACTTTTTCCTTTGATGATGAAAAATAAATAAGGAAACATGAAATAGTCTACTTCAGTAAGTATTCAAATTACCACCCCCTTGATGTCACTTATGTAGCCTGTGTCATATTTTAAGCAGAAATGATTATATGCAAGATGGATGTCTAGTTTTCAGTATAAATTTTATCTAACTGCAAAAGGAAAGTAACTCATTATCAAGCAGCTCAGTAAGGCTCCCACTACTGAAGAAAATAAAGTTTTACGACAAGAGGGTCTCTCTCCTCTCTCTCCCCGTGAGTGAGAAAGTGAGTGCGAGAAAAAGACAGAAAGGGAAGGCTCAGGAGTGCTGGGTGAATTATAGACTGCCTCTCAAGATTCACAGCTCTTCGTGGTAGGAGGTTAATATTCTCACATGTCATTAGGTCTGCTGGCTCTACTGATGGCTCATTGAATCAGGCAGCAAATTATTTCCTCATGCTGCAGAGGACACCACACTTCAAAGGGAAGGAGCCAGGGTCAAGACGGCTCTCCAGTTCGATTAATGAGTTGGGATCAGCAGAGGTTGCCTGTAGGTAAGAATGTGACTGAAGCTTTTGACAAAGCTGACTTTTTGAACAGGACTTGACCCAGGCCTCTTACTCCTCTCCCCACCAAATTTTATTTCCAACATTTGCCTCTGACTGACCTGCTCAGGCCTGTTGGGATAGTTTTGACCTCCTCAGTCTTTGTTACCAGACACAGAACCTGTCTGCCTATATTTGATGTGTCTCTCCCTAAAGGCCACATCAGCTTATCAAGGCTCATCAGAATAGTTCAGAGCCACGCAGCAAAATAAGATAAAGTAGATTCATTTTCAATTTTTAATTTTCTTACGGAATTTGTTGAGAAGGGAGAAGGAGGAGAAGAAAAACACTAAAAATATCACAGCTTTCAGTATTACTAAGCAAGATTTCTAAATGCTGTTAAATGCAGAAAATAAGAAAACAAAGATTTTTAAAAGCATACGACTTACATATTAAAATGATGGAAAAAGAGAAAATATATGTTCCTGCTTACATGGAGTTGCTGACTAAGAATATTCCTCCCAAATAATGTATTATATAAAATATGACTCTACAAAGTTTATTTTTATTGCCATGGTAGCAAGAGATAAGAGACAATTAAAACTTAACGGCCACTACATTCATCTTTTTCTAAACACTCAACTGTGTCCTCAGTTTGAGATGTCTCTGAAATGTTTTAGTGCATATTTAAATAGGTCTAATAAAGCACTGACATTGCATTAATGTTTTGTGATAAGATCTACTTAAACTGCACACCTTCTCAAACAAAAATGAGCAATTGTGTCAACACATAAACCACTATAGGTAAGCTTCCAAAAATCACATAGCTTCTGATTATTGAAACAAGAGTTTTATCAGTTACACAGATAAAATTGTTAACACAAGCTTCTCACTTCATTAGATCTTTAAAAATTAAGTTTAAGAAGATTTTACACCTTTATTTTTCCTGAGTAAGCATCTATGTTGCCCTTGAATATTTATTTTAATCACAATATAACTTTAAAAATTCTCTTTCTGAATGTTTCACTCTTCATCAGCGTTCTTAACACTCGAACGCTTGTTATATACTAAATACACAATGTATTAAAAAACTAGAACTAGAACAGGTTCCTGAATTAGAAACCTACTCTTCTGGTTTTGAAATCACAGTACTTTTATTCTTATTTTTAACACATGGAACAATCAACAATTCCTACAAACCTTAAAATAACAAGGTGGGACTTTAGTACCTAAAAAGATCAGATCACTTACAGCATTCAAAGCATGATTTGTAACAGATTTCCTTATGGTAACCAGCTTTTAAGCTCCAAAAACTAGTAAATGGATTATTAGATCTATAAAACTTAGAATAAAAGTATACAAGATCTGTGTATGACTGAACTAAATAAGAATAACTAGAATCCTTTCAAGCAGACTACCTAAGTGCTAAACAGCACAGCTTCCATATGGATGTGTGTTATTCTAAACTGTAAGTACACACAAGCAAGAGACAACTTTTACTTACGTCTGTGCAATCTCCAGTGGGTTACACACTACAAAAGTTGAAACCTGCAACACCAGAAACACCCCAAAAAGCTGTAAGAAGGGAAGCTGTAAGAAGGGAAGTATTCCTTCATCAGCTTGTTTAAGCAAAATACCTTTGTTACTGGGTCTGCCATCTGTGTTAACATTACACCATGTTTCATCTCTGTCTAGAAAGCTAGCAGCATTCCAGAGATCATTTGTGAAATGTATGTATGTGTCTTATGTCATACTTAGCAGGAAGGTATGAATCCTGGACAGACGGACAAGTCCAGTTGGAGTGGGATTCAGCTGGCCAGTTAAGGATCAGAGGAGAAAGAGGAAGCAGTTTAGGCTGTGGAGGAGCCACTCAGTACACACAAAACAAAAATGGAAAATCAGCAGAAGTTTCAAACACGGTCAAAGTCTCTTGTTTCAGCTCCAAGGACTGTAAACCGGGATAGGTGAAGATGTCATTAAATCAGAACTGATGACAACACTCAGAAGATGCCTTGCTGAAAAACCTGGAGCTGAAGCGATAACTGTTGGAAACATTTCAGGAGTCCCAGGCAAGATGGATTCAGCAAGTAGAAAGGTGACCTGCTAAGTATAAACAAGGAATAATTTTTGTGTTTATCCGATTTACAATCACTTGTTTCCATCCCTAAAACTAAAAGCTTATGGTTAAGTCTTACTAAACATAACTTGGTTTTACTTTCAGGCATATCTGGTGTTTGAGGGCAAGATAGTACCAACTACTATGGTACATTGCTACCACAGAAGCAGTGAATCTAAATAAAGACAATATGTACAAGAAGTCCTATATCTAACTCAAGTTAAGTTAGGATGCCCAGCTGCAATGAGTACTGTTTTATACCAACTTGGATAGTGTCCACCTGGGGAACTGTCTGGGCAATTATGGTGTTTGGGAAGGGATTCATAAACTAGCATCACCCTTGCAAAGAGCAGAAAGCATGGAAACACGCCATGGCTTTTGGGAATCATCACCACACACTGGACTCAACCAAACATAAAAGTTTCCTAGAAATGTACATGATTGACAACAGATGCATTTCTTCCAATTCTTATGTCATTCAAAGAAAAAAAAAGGAATATGCACTTCACAGGGAATGCTGGATGGTATCCTCCTGTCAGGATATTGGCACTTCATTGTTATGCTGCAAGTATATTTAAAATTGGACCACAGAAAACACTGAAAGGAAAAGACAACACGTAAGAGTCTCGCAGTCCAAGAGGATGAACTAGAGAAACTAAGGTAGGATTTTTTTTCCCCTTAAACACTAAATTAAAAAGATTGCCTAAAATATGATTAGAGAACTACAGTCCCTCATAAATTCCCATCTGTGTGTTCCCTTGAACATATTACTATATGATTTCATCAATTTAGGCACACCTTCAAAAGATGTACAACTGCATATTTGATAGACTAGGGATGAGGAAGAGGATGATGAGCACTAAGCATAACACAGATCATATAAACACACTCCAAATTGTCACTGTGCCTGTTTGTATCAAACATGATTCATACGAGGCAGTAATACAAAATGTTCCTGGATGGCATTACAGTGTGAGCAGAAAACCTTAACATCTCCTGAAACAACAGAATAACCCTCTAGCATCTAGGGTTGTTTTGGGCAGCTTCACATGAAGAGTTACCATGGTCTGAGATGGGGGAAGAGTCGTGCTGAAAAAAACAAGCCAGTCTTATTCCTCTCTGCTGCTGTAGAAAGAGGCTCAGGTTTCCATTCAGTTACCCCATGCCCAAGGAAGAGACTCAACAGTAAGTTTCACCACAGCCTGCTTAAGAACAACTTATTCCACAATTTAGAAAAAGGCAAAAAGAAGACAACATCAAATTTAGAAATCTGCTTTCATTAGGCTCTACTCTTATCCCAGCACATACAGGGCCTATCAAAGGACCAAAAGAGTTCATTCAAAATAGTATTGTTTTAAAATCAACAGTGTTTTCTATCAAGTCAGAATAACAAACACCATAAGAAACTGAGGTCGAAGGCTGAACTACAAGAGCAGTAGGTTAATAGCTGAGGAAGTGCTACCAATTATATACGCTATCAAGCAATGGTCTAATTCTTACACACATTTAACTAAGCATATTTTGAATAAAAAATCAACTTTAGTTACCTCAGTAAAGTCTGTAGTTTAAAATAGTTTATTTCAAGCTTTAGTTGCTGAGTAAATGTTGGGTAAAAATTTTTACAAATGTAACCCAAAATGAAGCCCTGACTCTTTTTGTTGCCACTGCCTCCAGATTTTCAATCCAATTACCTATAAAAATAAATGCACAAGTGGCTGCAACTTACTAAGCTTGAATCCTCAGAGGTGAAATAATATTGCCTTTAGTACAAATCAAATTAATAAAAAAACCAAACCCTACCTCTTCACTGAGTACAGATAACACCTGACTGCATGCGTTGAATAGTAACCACGATGGTAATTCAAAATACATCTACCTTCCCTCTGATAAAACAGTTGAGTCTTGCTGCATGGAAGTGCTAGAGATTCCTGAACATAAATTTACCCATTTGAAGTCCACATTGCAGCCATCAGCATAACTTCAGTCTAAGCCATATGCTCACTCTTTTGTCCATAGAGGAATTCGATGACAATTAGATTTCTGAGGCGCTCATGAGCTGCTCAAGCCACAGAAATAACCATGTGATTTACTTCACATGGAATAATCTGAACACACCCAGTACTTTGAAAGGAAACACAGAAGTGAAGTATCACAGCAAACACGTATGAGCCCTTCCTTGCTGAGGCAATTAGGCAGTCAGTGTGTTTAATAAATAAATAAATAAATAAAGTCTCAGTCGTTGTGGTACCACATCTCTGAGGAAGTGTTTTGGGAAGTCTCGGCATGGTGGCGGCAGCTGCCCGAAAGCCCTCCCCTTTTCCAGAGATCACATCAAAGCACCTTTGCTGCCTCCTGGCCTTTTACACAGCAACTTTAGCCACTTAGAAAAAAAATTGCTAATAAAGGTTTGGACTTAAAACATTAAAAGAAATAAATTGACAGGATTTTGTCGGAAAAACTTGTCCTTACTGAAGGCTAAAATAAACTTAACTTTTGTTAAAATTAAAGCAAAAATTAAATCATCTTATGTAATTGGAACTAGGCCTCAGGCACTAGCAGTAAAGAAGGGATTAAGGCCTCAACCACCTGGGTTGTCATTCTCATGGGCCCCATTACCACCCCCTTATTCGTTTTTATAGCCAACAGATTAAAATGCGAGCGCCGCAATCTTTGATCTTTCACTTGCTGACACAAATCCTTTCAAGCCTCCAACGTTTTCTGCTGAGGTAATTAGTACTAATTAAAAGGTTTCCAACAGCCTTTGCTCTACTTTTTCCCTCCAAAGAAATTGCTTTTACAAGTGCCTTCCATCTTTGAAATGTATGCATCGTTCACTTTCTTCTTTATCTGACTCTCAGAGATCAAGTAGATTAGTGACTCCATTATTCCCCAAGACAAAGCCAAACAACAGGTTTTTACTATCTCCCTGACCTGTTGAGGTGCAGGGTTTATATTCAGAAACAAGTGCCTTTGCTTGTATTAAAAGACAGTCCAATTATGCACTAAGAAACACAATGCTGGGTTTCTGCATTTAAGAATGGACATCATTTAATGATGTAGTGTTTTCTCAGAAGAGAGAGAGGCAACCGTCCACTAATCAAACTGACAAGTTGTAGAACTAATAATAGGTCTTGCTTTGTTTTCTTTTCTTTTTGTGTGTTTGCGTATCAGGCAAGATGCAAACAATTTCTTTCTCTTTCCCCCTTCTCCCACCCTCTCCTCTCCTTTTCTCTTTCTTCCCAAATTTTAACTATTGATTCACATTTGTTACTTTGAAAAAGAAAAGTTTAGGAAGTATCTCCTTGAAAGATTTTGAAGGCAAAGAAAGTCCTGTCTGAAGAAGTTTTTGTTGGTATAATTAAACAACATGCCCTGTTACAAGGCAAATTGATGGCTGAAAAATAATTACTGAGATGAAAACAATGTTTTATAGTATGTCTAAAGTACTAATGAAAGCCCAAGATTTAAAAAAAAAAAAAAAAAAAGCCGCAGGAAAAGGAAACAACACTTTGCATTGAGAAAGAGCTATGTTTTGAATTTACAGGTTTTCATATGATTGTTCAATCGACATGGGCACTATATGGATCATTTTTCTTTATGAAAACCTGGACGCTTTATGCCTGCTGTGATAAAAATAAATTACACTTCATGCAGCAAAAGTGCTATTCAAAAAAAAGGACAGTTCTCAAGCTCTTGAAGTTCTCACTTCCTATTGAAAATGACAGCAGCTCTCTCTCATGCCATAGTATCTCTGGTACAATAGATCAGAAATCATACACAGAGCCACAAGCGGCTATCTAACTTATCATTATAGGCACAGGGGGCTATTCTCCTCCCGCGATGCAAGCACGAAGCTCCTGCTGGCACTAATGGGAGCTGCATGTGCATATCAAGGACAGAAACAAACCAAAACACTACATCAACTTTTCTAACCTGAAGTAAGTTAGAAAAGTTTTTAAATAGCCAGAAAGGAAAGTCAATAAATTGTCTCCTAATTGTGCCAGTTCTTCTGCTTTACTTTCACAACTGTTCTACTACGGTAGTAATTTCTTTTGGTGTAACTTTCCTCAAGAGGATCTAAAAGCACTACAATCTAATCAATTCAGCTATATTATGCCCCGGTGAAGTAAGTTTTATCTGACATGTCTTGCCCAAGGTCATATGGAAATTCTATGGCAGGGCCAGGAATTGCACAGATCGCCCTCCTAGTAATTCCCTACTTTAACCAGCAGGCCATACTGCTCCTCTATGTGTGCACAATAACGAACAGCCCTACAAGCAGGAGCTTGGATAAGCCTTTCAGCTATGGAAATGCTGAAAAAAATGTTCTTCACAAATACAAGTCTTTCAAATTATCTGCTAGAGATTGAAAATGCTGACTGAAGAAAGCAAAATCAACAATCAGTGAAACATCTAATGTATGGCTCGTCTCCTCATCTTCTTAGTACATGGTCACCATTGCCTTAAAATGTCAGGCAAACCCTGCAAAAACATTGTGAGTTAAAAGAATACCATAGCTCAGCTGTTAGAACACACAAGCAAAACAGATCATGTGCAACTCAAAGCCAAATCTGGGCAGTTGTGAAAGCCAAGCAAAAATATTTACCCAGCCTCTCCCACCAGCAAGTGGCCTTTTGAAACAGTACAGCTATTTCTACACTCAGCATTCTTGTCAGATTTCATGTTTACTAAATTTTAAATTCTTAAGTTCAATTTAGATTCAGAATTACAAATTCTGAAATTTTTAAGAAATTAGAATTTGGACCATAGCATGGAGGCAAGTACAGGGTGAAAAGGGGGTGAATATATTTCTCTGCATGTGTGTGTGTATATATATATATATATATATATTTATAGGTATGTATCTTTCTATATTCCAGATCAACATTTTACATCATTAAAGAGAAGGTAGATAGTACTATAATTTGATGGAAGCAACCCGCCATAGTTTCACCTATTACCAAAATAGCTAGTGACTTCAAGGTAAAATCAACAGTAACAATATACTCTCTAGGGAGTCACTGAGTCTCTGGCTCTTTTCCCCTTATGAAATCAGAACTCTATGAGGAAAGAGATTTTACTTCAAAAATAATACATTTCAGAGAGAAGAAGGTTGCAGAGAAAGGGGCTATAGCAAAAGGTGGTGCCAGAGATGCAAAATCTATAGCAAATACCTTTCACTTTATCAGAGCCAGTCCTATAGAAAAAGCTGGAGTGTCTCCCCAATGTGTAAAATAATTAGACTGGCTTCAAAATTATAAACCCCCAAATTATTGTTACTTCTTTCATTTGAGCTTTTCTTGTTTATTCTTGGTTTTGCATCTACAGACTGCTTTCATGATCAGAGATATATGTACATATTTTTCAATTAACAGCTAAAATTGTTTCATGAACAAAAATTAGAGATGAAACTTTAGGAAAAAGACATCCATAACCATGAAGCTCACAATACAATGACAAACTGGCAACATCCTAGACAAAGTTAACATACATATTATAGTGAAAAAAGGAAAATGAGTTTTGCATTTAATGCTTCAGAGACTGTGGAGATGAAACAATTTAAATATTTATTAAATAGATCATAAAAGAAAATATCTGATCGGCTTTTTGATACGAAAAATTTGCTTGGCTACCTAACAAGCTTTTTAGAAACCTTGGGATCTAAACCAATGCACACTTATCAGATCAATAGAGAAAAGGGACAAAGAAAGTCAGTATCTTCCTTAGATATTTGGTGGTAGCTCCTTCCAGACTGTAAACAGTTGCTGTGGCCTTAGGGGTTCATTATTCATCTACTGTGAGATGCAAGGATCATGAGCAGCTGGCCTTTTAACATACATGGAGAGAAACAGAGGAAAATCCCATCCACAAAAGGGATATTAGACCAGTTTGTGGTACTCATAAAATCTTCAGTATTTACGGGGGGAGGGGGAATACATTATGTGTACTATAAGTCTTTTACCCTCTTCTCACCCACCCCAAAGACTCAAAAAATATAATATTAATAACCTTCAAATCTCAGTACAGTGTGCATGTGATGAAAAACCAGTAAAGAAACATTTCAATTTAAAGTTTCCAAGAGGTAATTATAAACAAGAGAGAGAGAAAAATATTTTTGAAATTATGAAAAATACCTTGACAGTGACTCCCTTAGACTCACATTTAGCCCTTGAAAAATATTCTGCCAAAGGGTGCATTTTGACAGGGAAAAGATGAAGAGTGGAGAGAAGAGGCAGCAGTCTGTCATAATTGATGACACTGCAATGCAAGTTGAAGTCAAGACTCAATATTTACAAAACTCATTCAGGGTGAGATTTTTAAAAGGGGAGGGGGGAAACAAACAAAAAAACCCCAAGCACACACAGATGGTCCCAACCCTTTTAAAAGTACAACAGGTCTAACAGCAGCCAAGATGAATGCAATATGGTCTATATAACCAAATCACACATACAAAAAGGGTCTTTTTCATAATTCAGTACTGTATGAGTTTAGTATCAAACACAAAGGCCAGAAGAAATAAATCATTCAGTAGGAAGCTGTAAAAGTTTGTCTGGAGATATGTTATTTTAACTCATTTTAGAATGACACAGCTGAGCTGGATGACTTTGGCCATCAGACTTCAATGCTAGAAATTCTCACCCCAACTTGTTAGTTTAAACGAGGCTCAGATCACTAATTTGCAGTGTTGTGGTGTCATAATAATTAAAGCAGTCTGAATGTAGAGTGCCGCATTCTCATACTCTTACTCTTTGCTTTTACCGTATGACCTCACCTCCTTTCTGCTACCCACTGACACTCCTGCAACCCCACAGTTAAGCAATTCAGGGATACAGTCCAGTCAGAAGCTGGGCTGGAAGGGAAGGCAAGGAGCAGAGCTGCAGCAACCTAAACGGCCCTGCTTAAGTTGTTACTTAAGGCCATTTGATTGACAAAGTGAACATATTTGTTGTGGTCTTGGTCCTACTGCCAGTGAGGAGTCATCCATCTCCTAAAAAGCAAATTCATCTGGTACTTTTGTCATCAGATTCAAAGCAGAGACAGATTCAAAATCCACCTGCAGGCTAAACTTGTGTAATTATTAGCAGCTACGTGTCCAGGGTCAGGGCAGAGGTACACCAGGAGAGCAAAGCAATTCTGTTGCCTCTTCCACAGACATCCAGGAGCTCATCTTCAAGAGTTGTCAATCTAGCACCTTTCACCAACACTAAATTCACACTTCATTTAAACAAATACAACTAATCCTGCTCCCAAACAAAGTGTGATATATGATAAATGTTGCTATTGGCAACACAAGTTAGGCACAGACATATGTAAGACAACAAACCGTCTCAATCTGAATTGAAGTAGCACCTAATAAAATGAATAAGAATTACAACAACTACAGAAACAGACACAGTTTGAATTAGTATTACAGGGCATCAATAATGATACCATAAGTATATTTATAACTTACGCAGTGCAAAAAATCCACAATTTAAGAATGCAGCTAATCTCCATATTTAGCATGCGTTCTGTCCAGAGGTCGAATTTGTAATCTCATATATTTATATACAACAGACAACCTTTTTAATAAAAAAAATCTGTTTAACCTATGGTATGGTATGCCTCATATAGGTGAAGAAACTTTCTCCAAAATCCAGCTTCCCGCAGGACAAAGCTGTAGAATTTTTCTTTCCAACCAATGTCAGTTCTAGGTCTAAACTGCCTGGGAAAAAATACTCTCCATGTTCCTCATACTCATTATCTGCACAAAGAAAAGGATACCACAAAGAAATAACAATAAAACACAGAAGTGAACATGAAATATGTGCTTTTTAGTCCTGGAGCTCTACAGTCTCTGGCAATACTGCTCACAAGAAAGCCCAGTCAGCCAGCCTTTAACACACTTTGTATTTTTTAATTCTCCTGTTAATCCAGCCTGCCCCAAAATACTTAAAAGTTTTAAGCAAATGGAGCCCTGGAAAAACATCCATCCAGTCCATCAGGTTGCTTAGTTCCACTTTAATACACCTTTGAAAATATACTACGAGAAGCAGTTGTACTTGCATTATAGCTGCCATTTCAATAGAAAATAAACCGAAATAAATTTATATTCTGCCTCTTCACCCAACGGGAAAGGCATAATGCCCTGCAAAACAATACTATATTTTTAAGATTTACAACAACTTCTAAGGGGAGAAAAGAGAGGAAATTAGCCTTATGCTGAAAGGTTATATTCTGAGTTTGGCAGGAAGAACAATGTGAATATATTTAAACTTTTTTGACTATTGAAAGGGATGTCAACAGTATATAGTAAACTAGCTAGGAAGCTAAAGGAAAGGTAATTTTTGCAAACATTTCATTTAACTGTTGTTTGCAAGCATCTGAGCTGCTATGTTAGCATATGAATTCCCCCATTTCACAATAGGAGACATGTAAAAATAAATTATGTATGTGTTGCTATTTTGTCCATGCTATACATTCCTTGCACCAACTTTTTAACAGTCATATTGTCTAATATACTGGGCGGAGCTGTGTGAAACATGATAGCACCCATTTCATTGTTTTCCTACTGATGCTTGAATCTCTGATTTATTGTTGTATTGTAAATACAATTTCACCTATATCCAGGACTGCATGTGTAATATTTCAGTGGAATAAAGGGAAAGTGAAATTTCAATTATTGACTTATACTGGTGGTCTTCAAAAATGACAGACTAAATGTATTTTTAGATTTCAGTTAACAACAGATGCTTTTAATCTAAAATGATCACAAATAAAACCCGACTAAAAAGAACACACAGAAATGCCAAAAAAAAGCCACAGCTGATACTGATATGTACAAATTTTATAATAAGAATCTTTGCATACACTTTTCACATAAACTCATGACAGACATATAACAAGAAGATATTCCAGAAGCAAGATACTTACAGAAAAATTATTGCAGTAACATGATTTGAGCTTGAAAAAAAGCTAGTGAGATTTTCAGTCCATGAATGGAATTACACTGAGGATGAAACCAGTATGATTGTGTGAGAGGTTTGCATTTAGGTGCATGCCCTACCATAAACCTGCTGCAGATCCTAAGTAATGGGCATTCTATAACACTTCAGTTGTTTGGATTTTACTGACAATTACTTTCAATTCTAAAAGGATTTTCTTTAATCCATTATTCTGGATCAAGGTGATGATTCTTCAGCATTCTAACATCTTAGCATCACACTGTATTGGCCACCTTGGGTAAGAAAGTGGTGGGTGTTCTTCCACAAAAGCAGTTTATTTGTATTCTACAACTAAATCCAAGAATTATCATGGTGCCAGCCATATCTAAGGCTCTGCTTGCCAGTTGCAGGTAAAGTCTCCTTAGTGAATCACCAAGAGGAGCCTGCACCATCTAGTAGACAGCACAAGAAATGCTCATGTGTTACGTACTTTCATATTATCCTTTAAAAGATTAGAAGAATAGTACTAAAGCATATTTATTCAGTGTTTTAAGACAGCTTCAAATGATGTGATGCAATAGACAATTTCTCTCCCAAAACAAATAGTGATGAGATAATGTGTTTCAAGGTCAATTGAAGCAAGGGTGCATCAAGAAAAAAGTGTTTAAACCACAGCAGATTTAACAGCTTAACCAATAAAGCTACTCTAGCCTTCAGTCAATGGGAATCAAAACAATGATTTCAAACTATTTTATTCAATCTACAGGCAGGATTACCAGGTGATAAAGCCTTTTCCCTTTTTTCTTCACTACAGAAGCAAGCCTTTCTCCCATTTTTAAGGATTCCTTTCAGTAAATTATGCACTCTTTTTGGGACTACAGCCACAAGGACACAGATGTTCTTAAAAGTCTAGGTCCTCATATTTATTACCTCAGGGCTCAAATACTTACATGTAGGCCCACAGGAAATCTGAAATTGCAAGGAATTTTAATATTATTCTACTTAGTAAAACTGATTTTCAAATCTCCAGTAAGTCGCCTGCCAAGTACCTAAAAAGTATTTTTTTTCTCCCTCAGATGAAACCATTTGCGGCCATAAGCAGAACAAAGGTTGATGACCCAAAATACAATAAATTACTACATTCAGATTCTTTATGATCATTGAGAGTTTTCCTTAATAATCTGAAAAGTGCCTACGTGGAATTTAAATCATTACATGTATTAAAAGTTTCCCTTTCTTCTCTATCCATGATCTGTCACACTTTCTATAGATGCAGTGACTTGCTGAAGTCTACACATTCTTTAAAATAATATTTCAGGTTTTAATAGCAATTAACATATTTAATATCAGTGTACAAGGGGGCTGTACAAAGCGATTCCATAGTAAATTAGTCTGAAAATTGCCTTAATTGTTACGCTAGAAGATGTCCTCTACGTTTTGTCTTGGGAAAAAAGATCTTTCTGTCTAAATGCCATTATGTGTCATCCTGGCTGAGCCTCCTGCCTAGCGGGGACATTGAAGTTGTGCAGCGGGAGCCGCTTCTCAGGCTTTAAGAACTACAGTAAATCTTCAAACAATTTATCCAAACAAAGGCCAGTGTGTGGAGAGAAAAATACACGGGAAGCAGATGAATAAGCAACATCAATTATGGGGGGGTTGACCTTTCTGCCCCACACCATGGCACAGATTTCACACCAAATCGCAGCAGATTGAAGCTGACATGCCTGGAGTGAAAACACTGGTGCTCACAATGTTGCCACTCTGCATTCACAGAGCTGCAGTAAGGAGAGGAGGGAGAAAATGAGGAGAAGGGGAGGGGTGTGTGAATGAAAAATCACGCATAATGGACCTGGGTTTATTTTACAGAGAACAAAATGGCTCAATTTGAGCACTTAGACTTTCGAAATTGGCTAGTGTGAGATACTAGAGGTTCATCCAAGGGGACACTTGAACCAGGTGTCTTCAGTGATATGGCCTAGGAAGAAGGATGGGGGAGAATAAAGGCAGTTCTTAAAAACTTGTTAATGTTGTTAAAGATCATGCCATTTCACACATTACATATATACATATATGTGTGTGTGTGTGTGTGTACATAATTACAGCAGCTGTCTGAGATTTACCTTCATTCAAACCAATGTGACCAGGCTAAAGGTTTTCCCAGTAGGAAAAATACTGTCTCATCTGGCATTATTTTGTCACACCAAAAATCCCATTAAAAAACAAAAACAAAAAACTACAGTTATCATAGCTACATTTTGAAAGGCTCACACCCCACCCTGAGAAGAAATTGCCTTTACATCCAAAAAAAGCCAGACTGACAAATGTGTACTTCGACCTACCTCAATTAAAATTCAGGTTTTGGCCTTTAGAACAGTCTATTTAAAGATTTCTTTTTCTAGATTGGCCGTAGACAGATGATTATTAAACATTTATAAGTCTTTGAAAAGGATTGAGTGCTTTTGCTTTGTTTATTGTGTAGAGCTCCCCCTCCCCCTGCTTTCCCCCACTCCTTCTTTGAGGACTCTATGAGTGATCATTTTATTTGGATACTTCATCAGCTGGTTAGTGCAAAGACAGATCAGTCAACCCTCTGCAGTCAGTTTCACATCGCTGGAATCTGTTAACACTGCTGCGATAACAGCTTAAGGTTTAATATGAAATCAGATCAACAGCTTTTGTCTCATTCCACAACACGTTAATATATAAACTGCTACTGTTTCATATTGACAGTAACTAAACACCAGTTCTCGTTCAGACTGAAAAGGTCAAAAATAGATAAGTTTACAATAACATTTACACTGATTGTAACCTCGATTACTATTATTAAAAAAAAATTTCCGCCAACTATCAATCCACCAGCAAATTTGGCCGCTTCATCGTGAAGTGTAGGTGTAAGGATTAACATTTGTCATATCAGACCTTGGAAAAGTAAACATTTACTTAATGATGGTGATCTCACACAGAATTAGATTTTTAAGAGTGTGCACAAGTTTCACTACTGTCAAGAAAAAAAAGCTACCACCTTTTTCCTAGGTGTCAAATATGTAACACACATTCCCAAAGTGTTCGTACCAGAGTCTTCCATTCCATTCCATTGAAAAACAACTGTGAAGGAAAAGTCATAGCATATGTAAATATGCCTACAAATAATTTCAGAGTCAGCCAATGAAACTTCATAATATGACCACAGGTTTTAGATTCTGTGCTGCTACTAGAAAAATCCACTTTGGGGTGAGTTCATGACCTTTGTCTTTTAACAGTAAGGTATCTGCAAACACCTTTCCTAAATCTACCTTCCTATTTTAAATATAAATAGTACCCAGCACATAGTACAACAAAAGGACTGTGTGTTAGTACACCTGACAACTTTACACTAAGCATAACGCTACTAGAGAGAGAAAGAAAGTTAGGAACCATTTTCATAAATTTTAATAGCTTATCGGGCTGGCAATACACATTTCCTGATTTCTAAATACAGCAATATTGTATATTATTTGATTAGACCCCAAGATACCTATCCTTTTGAACATCCTGAGAACTGGTGGTCCACTGTGTAAGCATAGTAAGAAAGAATACCTTTCTGCTGAGTTTGACCAAAAAGGACCCCACAAGGGGTGATCTAGAAAGCACTACAACTAGAATTTACAATGGTGGCACCTACAGGGTAGATGAGCTTCAAACTCCACAAACAGTGGAGTCCACAAAGTCCGTGAGTCCACAAAGAAATTCAGGTCAGTGTTCTGATTTCTAGCTCCCTGCTTTTCTGTAGACCAACACAGTCCTTGCATTTTCCTTGTTTGGTTTTTTGTTTTGTTTTTTAAGTTATTGATTTCGAGGGTAAGAATTATTTGGGGGGGGGGGATCTTTTTGTTTCTTTTTTTTTTTCTGTTGCTAAAACTATATTCCCTCTCTGCCTTCAGGCACAGTTAGGTAAGAGTCTAACTATTCTACCTGTCCTGAATCTTGAGAAGTAGGGCTCCAGGTAATTCTGCTGTTCTCTCTCTAATTCACAACAGGTCTGCATCACTCTGGCTCCATCCATATCAATCCCATATACTGTGCCAGCAGGTCTACCACTTGCCTGCTATATTTAAACCACCTGGGTTCTCTGAGGCTCTGCCACAGTGACAAACATCTCAAAACACATCGTAGCTCTCCAGCCCTTGCAAGCATTGGGAACCAAGTAGCTTCAGCCTCAAATCATAACTTATAGGCTACAGTCACCAGGTCAGCTTTTCAGGATTACAATGTAAATGGGACAAGACTAATCATCAGGAAAGACAAATTAAGACAGACACCCCGTTCAAGATCAGTCCCGTTAGTCAGCCAGCAGCACATTTAACATGAGCTCCTCAGCTCTAGAAAAAGTACTACGGACTGGTCATTGGAAAAATTGAAACTCGGGGAAAAGAATGAAGAGAGGAAAATAAGAGTATTGTTCAAAAGCTCTGAATCAGTTAATTCTCTTGTGGAGCCAATTGTCTAAACTACCTCTGATAAAAGCATAATATTTTAAGTTTAAGCCCATTAGAATCACAATGCCTGTCATGTCTCTCAAAAATGGTATCCAAAATCAGCATGCCCAGCAGACAGCACTCGCAGATGGCTCTCAAGGTTCAATTGAAAACTTTCAAAGGATGAAAGCAGCTTGCACAATCATATAATACTGCTTGAACCTCTGGCCACTGATATTGTTCTATGTTACCTGATCAGATTAAAATTGGAGAGTTGGGGGTTGAGCATAGACTTTTTGTTTCATGCAGAGCTTATGCCCTTTATTTTCCACATTGCGCTGTCATCTTAGAAGGGACTGTGCTCAGAAAAATGAAAGGGTTCTAGATAGCCAGTTCTGAACTAGTCATCTCTACATCAGTCCTGTAAATAGAAGAGTCCCAAGTAGATTATTCTAGACAGCAGACTACTATATTCACATAGGTATCAATATGTACATGCACAGTAGGCATACATATGTACATGTTCATACGTGCATGTGTATATTAATATTTGTGTCTTAAACAGAAAACAGATATAGGTTCAGTAAACCAGACACTTCTAGCTACATCTATAGTCCATTATTTTAAAAGTTACTAGTTATTTGACAAGACTAATACTTATGCAAGGCATAGTAGTAGAAACTGTCTTCATTTCTAAGATTTCACACATTCCCTAATTAATTCAAGGGGACTTATAGTTTTAGATAACATTCTTCCTTTTATCACTTGCCATCTAGCAGTTGGTATAATGTCAACACTTACATCTTTTTTTCCAACTGAAATCATTTTTAAAACATTTTTATCCTAAAATGTTCACCTCGATTTTTCAAAAATTATCTTAAAGATAAGAGATTTCTTTCCATTTCAGTCCCACAACAGCGAGAATGTCAGCACAGCTTTTTTGACAGACAAATTATTGAATCAAAGAAAGAATATGCCATTAAGCCCACAGGTTAGGAAGTGTCAGGAATGGTTTAAAGAGATATCCCATTTATCTTCAAAACATGCACGGAATGTCACTAATGTGTGTTTATCATGTATAATCAGACAAAGAAAATATCGAAATAAAGTACTCCTGCATACAATAGAAGTCTCCTTCCATCTCTCAAGATATCAGTGCTATTCAAATAGAATAATAATGATGAAACCTCCTTTCTTGAAAATGGAAATCAAGTGAAATGTAGATAGAAATGATTTTTTGTAGTTGATGTACATTTCTAAAGTGCATTAACAGGAAATCCAGAACTTTTTAGGTCAATTATATTGTCAGTATTGTCAATGCCACTGAAATGAATACCTAAGCAGTGCATATTCTTGCTGGAACAGGGTTAGAGAAGAAATCCTGTATTCAATTACCTGAAGAAGAGCAACTGCAGGCATACACTTAAAGGTTTGCTTTGTTCCAATCTTATTTTTAATCAGTCAAAATGCTTCCACAAAACATATAATTACAATTTTTTAAATCTGCAGTCTTCAATGTTTTCCTTTTTAATTTTTATTTATTCTTCTTTTTCCTTTTGGCATCAATTTCTTAAAACCTATTTTTGGTAACCAAGTGCATCACAAAACAGTAAGTCACTGCTTTCATAATCAATTTTTCAAGACACGATGTGACAGGTTCAGAGAGTTAACTAATATATAGGCTTAGTATGGGAATAGTAGGCAAAGGTTTTTTAAACATCTGAAAGGTATTGGAAATCAAAATGGTGATGACACATTGATGGGATAAGAGGTTTTGCCAGGTGAGCTGAATAAATGCATCAGTTGTATCCTTTGGAACATGCTATTATTCATCCAAACAAAAATTTTAAACAAAAATGTTCCTGTAGATTTGCAAGCTACAGTCCCAGCAGCAGACAAAATGTGCACCTGCTCTTTCCCCCATTCTCAATGCTGCTTGTGTGAACAAACCTCTTTTATTCTACGCAGAATTTTAAAGAGGTCATATAGAAGGCAAAGCGTTTTATGAGACAATCATAAATAGGAGCAGGTTATGTAGAACTAAACACAGTAAGACAAAAATTTCTGAAAAAGTGCTTGACATCTTCCAGATGCAGAAGACTTCTAACTAGTCTCATAAGAAAGCCAAAAAGCAAGAGGGCTCTAAAGAGACCCACCATACCTCTTGTGCTTTTTGCATGGGATTCCTGGCCACCCTCACACCTGCACATTACAATGGCTATGGCAGACACAGCTCTGTGGCTTCACCTGTCCACCTGCTGTAACTGGCACACCAGAGCTCCCTGTCAAGTGAAGACCTATATACTTTCTACCACAGTCCTGTGAGAGCAAAAGCAAAGCCCTGACCAGAAGCATGCGCTAGCTGCAAGGAAGTACCCCAACCCACCCTTGTCAAATGCCCTGATGTCCAGCTAATCATATGTCATGCAATTACATGTACCTGCGTGTCCCAGTCACATGCTCCTGAGGTCTAGCACCTTCTCCATCATGTACAGATCTGAAAACTCAGGAGGTCTTTCTAAAGCAGAGAGGATGTTCCTCAAAAGAAGAAGAAATCAAAAAGGAGGAGATGTCAGGAGAGGGAACGCAAATGTATTTAAAATACCAAGCAAAAGAGTAACAATAGAAAGAGTGAGTACACAATCAAAACAACAGAGAGAGAAGGCAAGAGTTAAAGACAAACAAAGGTGGTAAAGACAAGGGACCACAATAAAGTTCTAGTAACCATGTTTGACTCTCCACTGGGGTTTGCCCTTGAAGAGGGGCACAGCCACAGACATATTCTTATACCTGGAGATGTTTTAACACTGCACTCCAGTGAGAATTCCTTGAGAATCCCCCAGGTACCTTACCTTGCATAACAAGCTGCACGTGTTTAGCTAAGTAGTCAGGCACATTTTGTAATAATATTCAATTTGTGTTATTTGTACCACTAGGTAAGGAAATGTGTTAAGTTATATTTATACGTGACCTCTCTTTTCCAGGCTGCAGCTCTGGAAAAAATAGCATGAGAGGAAAAAGTGGGTGATCGTGGAGCAGCTGAAGTGTGTTTGGGAGGGATTTGGCAATAATGTAGAGGCTGTTTTATTTCTCAACAGTGAATTTTAAGTAGTTCTTAATTTCACCCTGGTTTATTCAGATAATCTGCTGACAATTTTTTGGTCAAAACAGGTCAAGTTGCTCTTTCAAGGATCTTGAATACTACCTTGTTTTCCCAAGACTTAAAAGATTGAAATCTATTTCTCTCAGAGCAATATGAAAAGCAATTGCAATAAAGAAAAAATATATACTTAATGCACTCTTGTACTTTTGTGCAACATATTTTTACTCTGCACAGGCTTGTATATGCACACATGCTATTTATGCATTTTGGATTCTTTAAAAGAATTAATTCTTCATGGTCAGAAAATTTTTTTTGTATGCATGCAAAAATACTTGTTTCATACTGAAAAATGTTTTGTTCATGTATTCTAAACCATGGTATATTTGCATTTTTTCTTGTTCACTTACAATATTCAAAAATTAATTATTTTCTAATAACAAAAACTAATTCCTCTCTAATATAGCAATCCATTATGACCATAACAGGTTTCCAATGACTAAGCCTTCCTGTTCTTTAGTCTGTGTGTACATAATACGGAGATGATTGCCTACCTCACAAAGGCTGTGGTGCTTACTTAACCATGTTAAAGAGTTCAAATTTATAAACTTTTCACCTGCTAAGCTCATATTTTAGTAACACAGAGACTGTAGCTTGTGAGCCTAAGTTTGAAATAGCCAGAAAATTAGTGTCTACAGCACTGCTGCTCCTGAGGTCTTGACATGTTTAGGCCAAGTTTTAATGTTAATCTTTTCAAAAAGCAGTGAGTGTAACACTGCTTAGCCTTACACCTGAATGTCTTCACTGAGCCATGAATCCATAAATATATGTGGGGAAAATACAGGTGTAGGCACCATCTTAATGGCACAATTCTATCAGTTTGCCCCAGGTGGATTGTTCCAAGAAAAATAAAAGTTCAGATTCTCTTATCTTTCTGTGTTTTCTTTGACTGTTAAGAAATTCAGTCAGACATGGTATACAGCCTTTGGATATGCATCCCAAGTTCAGTCAGGCCAGAACATTTAGCTAAGGAACAACTTGCACCAAAAATTTAAAATATTAATGTTACTTGCACTAAAATCTATAATATTAATGTTACATCCAACGTGGACTTCTCATTACTCACTAATCCCCACTTTCTTCCCCAAAACTTCTCAAATTAAGAAAAATTTTCTTTTGTCTTTGAGCTGTCTGAGCTACTAAAAACTCAACTGAAATCAGGCTTTTGATCTGAGAGCTTATGAGATGGAAGGATTTGCCTACATTAAGCATGTGCTTAACGTACCAGTTTCTACCAGATTATACTATGTTACGTTCGCGAACGAGACTTCACTCAAACATCTAATTATGAATTTCCCAATTTCCATTTATCCCAAAATCTCAGAATTTTGGAATTGTCAGCAACTCTTTCCAAAGGTCAACGATTTAGTCCAGATTTCCCTGTGAAGAAGTTGCTCAATAATTAAGCATGTCTGTGGTCCCCTGCAATATAATAGGGGAGGTTATGTTTCCAATACTGTATGATAAACTCCTTGTTATAGGAAGTTCTGCTGTAAACACTTACTACCTTCATTATTCTGAAAAACTGTGGTGTAGATGAATATCTTAGCTCCTGCAAAGTTGTAGGTAAAGATATATATATACATATATATATATATATGGATAAAAAATTGAACACACTAGAAAAGTAAATAAAAAATAAATCAAGGAAGAGG
Organism: Apteryx mantelli; assembly: GCF_036417845.1. Taxonomy (NCBI): domain Eukaryota; kingdom Metazoa; phylum Chordata; class Aves; order Apterygiformes; family Apterygidae; genus Apteryx; species Apteryx mantelli. The sequence continues at coordinate 19,022,873 of NC_089984.1, forward strand.
TATACGACAGCATTCAACTCTTTGCCTCTTGAAAATTTAAATGAATACTCCTTGAGAGCAAACTACAAAATGCTAACCTTGAAGTGTTGAGTGGCAGAAAGAATTATGGGTTATTGTACTGTCAAAATGCCAGACAGCTGTATGTTGAGTTACTGTGTTATTTAGACAATCAGAAACTTGGAAGCTAACGTGACATATTTTTTTCAGTGTGAAAGCTCCTGACATGCGTCATGATAATTTCTAAAGGGACAAAATGTTATATAAAAAACATAGTGCCTTTATGAAACTGCCTCACAGGTACAACACCATTGCAAGTAGAATTCATGTTAAATACTATAGATAAATAGGACAGATTCAGGACATGACTAAAATTGCTATTACATGGTTTGTTTGTTCATTTGTTTTATAAACATTATTGTTGTCATATTTGGAGGTAATGTGATGTACAAAGCCAAGAATTACCTGGCCATTTACTTTAGATCTTGTTACTTAAACCTGTTTCTAATTTTACCCCGAACAAGTCCCTATAAATCTATCTCAAATGTTTCCTGAAAAGAAAATTGTCTGTTACCTACTTTAAGACTAGCAAATATCACTGCCTTTGTGAACTGACATGGCTCAGAAGACACCAAAAGCATGCATGATTCATTTTTCCCACTTTCCAGAAGACCCAATATTCTCTGTATCTAAAATTCACCTGGGATCAAACACAGGAATACTAAATGCTGATATTCCCTTATGCAGTTAGATTGGCCTAATATTATTGGGTAAAAAACACACTAGGACCCACAGTTCATATAGTTCCCTGTGTTGTCTTAAACAACATTAATGAAATGCTTCAGAAGAGGGTAGGCAGCAGTTAAGGTTTCATCTTACTTTGAATTTAGTTCAGACTCTGAAACAAGTTTCTTCACCATTTCCAAGCACCCTTGTGTCAACTACTGATTTTCTTGTTGTCCATAAAATCCAAACAATACTCCTTTGAAGGTTTGATTTTTTTCTAACTGTTTTTTGATACCAATGATACTCTATACCATGAAGCTGCATAATCTACTCACTATCCAAATGAAAGTGTATTTCATTTACTGGTTGCAAATGTGCCTGTTTTTCTGAACTCCTCATTTTACTGCTATTATGAAGACAGAGCTCTATCTATCCTTTCTAGAAACTCAATTGTTTTTCATCTTATTTCCTTATTTGTGCCCTTTCTCACATAAAACTATCATAATCTTTTCTTGCTCCATTCATGAGTTTTCCCATGTCTCATGCCATTTATTATCACTGTTGTGCGAACTCTTTCCTGTTCTATAATACTACTTTTGAGAAGCAAGTGATGTATTTTATAATGTGGCTAAATGTAAAGTCATTCTTGTAAAAGCGAAGAACGCAGCTGAATACCCTGCCATGTGGAGTCCTTCCAAGCCTCTGAGATCTGAGGGCCATGATGGATAGTCAGCTCTTCCTGAGTTACACAATTCAACACTGTGGTCAAAAGGAATAATAAGATGACTGGATGCGTATATATAGGAGCACCAAGGAGAAGCAAAGAAATTATATTTTATATCTGGAATGAGTGCAAATAAGATGGGAATATCATTTTCAACTGTAGCACCCCCAGTTGGAGAAGGCCGATAAACTGGAAAGGGTTTAGAGAAGAATCACAAGATAAATTTAGAACAGCAGATAGCATGCCTTATAGCAAAAAAACCCAAGGATATCAATCTATTTCAAAAATAGTAAGATAAAACACAAAAGCGACTTGATCATAGTTTGCAGGCGTGTACAAAGAGAACAAAACTTCTGTAATGGGTTCTTTAGCGAAACAGACAGTACTGTAACAAGATTGAAAGCCTAAAGTTTAAAGCTATTCAACTCTGGACTAGGAATAAGAAGCAGGTTTTTAAGAGGACAGAGTTTGGAATTCTCTTCAGTGTTGATTTTGAAAAATCAAGACAAAAAGACATATCTTATTTTACACAAGAAGAAACTTTGGAAAGTTTTATAATCTGTTATATCCAAAGTCAACGACAATTACAACAATCTTGCACATTTGTGAATCTAGGTGAAGTGATTAGTGTCAATACAGCGTTGTGGGTAAGGCACTCTACTGTAAAGATTTAATAACCTTTTTCATTCCATTCCTTCTGCATATTCATATTTTTCACATGCAGCAGAACTCAGGTCAATCTCTGTAATTGGTCAGTTAATTTAGAATTGTCAGATGCAACAACAGTACCATTTCTTTCTAACCAATGTCCATTACTTTCATCAACAATGATTCTCATCTGCTGTCATGTTGCTCAACCAGCTATCCTAGTAATATCTGGGGAAGGGTCTTAACTAACCTAAAAAATGTCATCAGCAACAACTGCTATTATTTTATTGCTTACCCTCACCAGTACAGAGCTACAGAACAGTGAGTTATCCTACCTCCAGGTTTTCAGAACAATGAAAATTAGCCATTTATTTCAAGCTTTTACTTTATGGGACTTCGCCAGTTTTTGATCCAATGATGCGTATTATCCAAATAATACTTGGGAGAGGCAGGGGCTTTAGTAACCTCTTATTAAAGACCTCTGTCAATATAAAACATTCACAAGGGAAATATAAATGACAAGACAACATCCAAGTTTGAGAACACTCAACAGGTGAAGAAAACACTTAATTATGGTATTATATAAAGTAGAGGCCTGAATCAGGTGCTTTTAAGATCGCTTATTCAGCTGTTAAGTGAATTTTATCAGAATATGCAGTACATTGCAGCCCATTGTTCTCTTTCTATATATACACACATTGAGAGAACATTTATGACAGTAATGCATTAGACATTTCCATTAGAAATGTTTTTGGTCCTTTGTCATCACACTTGAAAAGAATAAAATCTTAGCATTTATAGTGCAAGGTTAAATAACTTATTTAGCAATGATATTCATGTTTTTGTAAATCTTTTTGAACTACCAGCCGCTGCTTCACTTGATTGTTTCTAAATGCAATATGATATAATATCACTGCTATCCCACCTGCACCCTAGTGAATATCAGACAAAATATTTTTGGTGCTCATTCTCAGAACAATTTGTACCTTTGGTTGATACCAGAAGAGAAATATTTGCTTAGCATTCAAGCTCACCATGCATTAAGAAAAATATGTTCGCTTAATTTTTTGTTTTAAATTAGAGATAGAGAGAGAGAGAAGATTTTAATTTCTGTAGATGCCCATTTTTCATTAGCTGATTGGACAGAGACCTGAGTTTCTCTCATGCTTCAAAACAAAGCAGAGAACAAATGGTGGAAGCAAGAAAAGGAATATGATATATTCACAATACCAATATGTTGCTTTTCAGGGGAAAATTGTTTTTGTTGCATCTTTCAGTGTAGTTTAAATGTATTTGCAATGTCAGAAACTGATTAAGTAGGACAGATCTTGCAGAACTGAATATCAAAACTTAACTTACCCCAGATGGGTATTTTTTATTTTATATCTTAAAACTGATTGCAAGCAAAAGTAGAATCCTCAATAAGGATACTGCTTACTATTAAAGAGAATCAAGAGGATCTTTCTTTTTAATTTTACTAGAACTTTGTACTCTGACATTCATCATATACAACAGACAGATGCAAACTTCATGAAAAAGACAGTATTATCACTTAGTCTCATTAGAACAAGCAAAGCACACCGACTAAACTTAAATGTAAACAATGACAGAAAAAAATGCTATATATTGACTTAAATGCCATACAGATACATTGGAATCATATACGAAATAATTTTGACAACAAAATCAAGCAATTTAGAAAAATGCACATTCAACATTGATGAACAGGCTGCATCCCTAAGCAGCTTGAAAAATTAGAATGACTTTGATTAAAAATATTTCCTTGCACTAGAGAGAAGTTGAATTCTTGTTAAGACAAGTCAGATGAAAGAAATATACGTTTTGAGTATCTCAAATAGAACATAACAGGATTTGACTGAATTTTCATTATTTCTTTCCTTAGATGTGCTTAATTTTAGAAAAAGACATTAAAGATGATATTTCCCGTATCACAACCTACTAAAGCCAAGTTAATGAGAACATGGCAATAATATTCTATTGCTATGATATTTTTAGAGAGTAAATACCTTCTTGGAATATCTAGAGAACAGAGAAAGAAAAGAGCTATACTCCATCTCATCCTAGATGTAGATTTAACCAGACAAACTATCACAGTCATTTTAACAGTTATGAAACTGTAAACCAAAAACAGCGTTCAGCAATTTTGCACTTTTTTTTTTTTAAAACATTGCAGCCAGGTGCCCCAACTCTACCAGTGTCTCAAAGGGACTGCGAAAGAAATGGCAGCAGAAGTTTGAAAACCGGTGAGTGTGTGGAATTTTAAACCTCACTAACCTCTCTGAGCAAGGAGGCAGAGATCTCAAGGTTGAAAGCTTGCCTGGATCTTCTTTAATTCCAAACATATGCTTCTTGTCAATGAGATAGGAGGAGAAAGGCTGGACTCTATCAGCATTTACATCTGGTAGTTTTGCACCCCAGGAATTATAGGGCTACCATAAAAATGGTATTGAGATCTGAGTCTTAACTGAATTAAAGCTAACATTTCAGCTAAAAGACATTTCAATTATGCTGGATCACTTAAGGATTTTAAATGAGGAATGTCTCCTCTTCTTTCTTTTTTCCAGCTTATTAATTTTTATTTTTATTTGACAGTTAACCTAATGCTAAGATAATACTGTGTAACTTTAATGCTTAAAATTGATATATAGCCATAGGGCATGCTTTGTGATGGATGGGCTCTGCTTTTATATGAAGAGCTATGGAATTTGATTACTATTGTTCATACTTAGCATTGATGATGAATATTTTCAAGATTAATGTTTCAGTAAATGCCATTACCTTTAAAGTACTTCTTTTGCATGTTCCACATAGTGTGAAAAGTTCAGCCAAATGAACAAAGCCATAGCGGTATTTACATTGCATACAATTGTTCCCTTTTTTGTATCATCTCTTGATTTATAATTTTTACAACATTCATCCACTCCGATTCACACAGCTATCACTGTCCTATCCCTGTTTAATGTCTATTATATACACCACAATTGCTCACTGCTTGATTTTTTGTACAGTGCTATTATAAACAGGATGGCTTTCAAAAGCACTAACCCCTCTCTCTCTCACTCAATCTCTTGGGATCACTGGGAGAGGATAGCAAACATCATCATATGTTGCCCTGTTTTTGTACTCTTCTCTTCTACTGCTGACCACTCTAAGAGACAGAATATTGGACTTTGTGGAGCCTTGGTTTGAAACCATTAATGCCATTATGTTCTATACTATAATTTAAAAAGCAAAAGATGCTCCCCATCAAAACCAAAGCAGAAGGCTCCCCAAAAGGAAGCAAAACAATATTTTGTACACTGGGTTCTACTTCTGGGTTATACCAATGTGAGCAAAAATAAAATGAAGGCCTTAAGATAAAAATCAAAGCATGTTGGAGCTGCATTTCCCTGTGTTGGTTTCAGCTTTTGGATGTTGACATCTGACACAGAAAGTGTACTTACTACCTGCTCTAGCATACAACGTGAGCCCAACCATTTGATAGGAATTTACTGTTAGATGGATAGCAATAACACCCTGCTTTCTAAAGAAAACCATAGTCCATGGCAATGTACCCAATATATGGTTCATTGATTCAGATTATTTATTCTTCATTATGTACACAAATATTCTTAATCATTTCCCTTCATACATAAAGTGCTTATTTCTTATTTATGGTTATAAATAAAAAGCTAGTAAGATCATATTTTACAGAGGATTGTTCTGATAGCATAAGACGCTTTCCAACTTTAAGACTCAGCATTCCTGTTTCTGTGCTCATTTCATTATAAAGGGGTTTACCATAAATACTGGAATTTGAATTCCACCCAAGTAATGCATTAATAGATACTAAACCATTAATAATTCCTGTACTTTTTCATAAATGGGCAAAGTCCAATAAATAAACCAGAGCTCTTACATGTCAGAGCAGGGTTAACAAGCACCAAGGAGATTTCAAAGACAAACTGTGGGCAGGGGCTGCCAGAAGGTAAGATTCATAATGATGCCACAAATTCCAGGGACCCATTTTTTACTGTCCACTATGGCAAGTATCTAAAATTAAATGCTAAGCAGAAATTTGTCCTGAGCTCTGACATACAGTAGTTTAGGTAAACAATCTCTAAAATTAAAAACAGATTCTTGATAATGAATTCTAACATGTATATCTTGATAAGAGACAACCTTCCCTTATAAATCAAAAACTGTTCTTTCCTCACAGAAACCCTTCCAAATTAGATCAGATGACTTACCTGAAATATTTCATCCATCTCCCCTCTTCAGTGAATGCCAGCAATTAATGCCCATTTGGTAGGGTGACAGAAGGGAAATTTAAATATTAAATGAGAGCTGAAAGCAACTATGCTATCAAGAAAAGGAAGGTTCACCCAAGGGAGGCTGCACTGGATTTTCAATGATCTTAATGAAAACCTACCAGAACAATTAATGTTGTTTTAAACTGATCAGATTCTGTACTATCATTTGGTATGAAAATGTTCCCAGAAAACACTTTCTCATCACTCACCTAACTCCCTTTTGAAAAGAAAGATTTTCTTTTCTTTCTTTCTTCCTTTTCTAAATAGTTACCAGCTGGCCATATCTGTGGTCTTTTGCTTTGGTCAACTCATGCAAAGCACCTGCAAGTCTAAATTAGCTATACTCATCTCCAAGCTTTTGGAGGTGAGTTCCAGGGTTTTTTTTTTGTTTGTTTGTTTGTTTTACTCCAACCTAATACATGAGACAGACAAAAGCTCTGACCACAAGAGAGATGGTATTTTCAAAAAGCACTGCTATATTTCAGTCTTCGGCTCTTGAAACACCCCCTTAAACCATCCAGAAGAATCAGATAGAAATTTACTGAGGGGAAGGAGCTGTAGCCTCTTCACCAGCAACACAGCCTGCAAGCCCCCTGTCTCCCAAAACACCAGAATGGTGCCTTTGTTGCACAGTCTATTTCTTCACAGTTCACAATAGGGTTGGATCTGGCCATAGCGTTAAGGCTTAAAATTAAAGAAAATCCAAGGATGCTCTACCTTGATCCAATCAGAACGGGAAGATTGTCAGGATAAACTTTGCTAGGCCCAAAGGCATATCCAGATATTAGGTAATAAAACTGTCTGCTTTTCAGGAAATTGCTTCTTTACCCTGAAATCTACGGATATCTTACTTCTGTGTCTTTATCAGACCAGCAGCCATTTAGAAGACACTTGTATCTAACAGTCACCATTGCACAGTGCAGCTCATCACTCGAGTCATACAATGTTATTGGTGACCCTCAAGGAAAACTTTCTAAGAAGAAATAAGTGAACAAGTAAGTTCCGTGACTAAATTTTCAAATTTTTATTTATTTATGTACATGCATTTCTGCAAATGCTAAGTGTCCATCTCAACAGTGGCAGACAAGCAAAATGACCACATGAATTAGAGCAAACTAATCTGGTCTCTTAGTAGCAAGAAGATTTGCATGTCAGGAGGTGCAGGGGGGGAACAACACTGAAAAATAACATTCCTTTGCTCTAGACTTGTTTAGATGAAGTACAAAACCCAAAGGAATGGTGCTCTGAACAACACACTAAGTACAGCACAGCGTATTTTTGTAATACCAATTGGTTAATCTCTAAGTAACACTGATATCTGAAAAATATAGCCTTCCTAGTTACAATGTCTTTGGAAAGGCTATGAAATAAAAATGTAAAAAAATGACTCAATAGAGGAAGGATATAAAGAATAATATCCAGTGAACTTAGTTTAAAATCACGCTCTACATTGACGGTTTCAACAAACAAAGATCTAATTGGCCAAAAAAAATGCACTCTTCAAGAGTTAGTGTGACAAAATAAAAGTATAGCTCAAAAAACTTAGGCCAGCCAACCTAGAGACCCTTAGAGAGCTGGCACTATATTTTATCTGAAAATGATATTCACAAGTAATGACAAATACAACTGAACATGAAGAACAATCTTCTCTCCTGCTTCTTAACAGATAATGACTTCAAGGTCATTCCATTAGTGATCACTGCAGCTTTTAAATGAAACACATATAACCCTAATCCAATTAATGAAAGTATCCTACATTTCTTATACATGGTAATGTTGAATGAAAGTTTAAACCTTGGTCATTCACCAGTGCATGCACTATAAGTCAAAATCAGAGAAGCTCAATAATATCACTGACATGGTGTGGGGTTGGTGGGGAGCAGGGGAAGAAGGGAAAAGGTGCCTTAGCATCTTTCTCCTCGTTTACTTTTACATGTGTTTACCTTTATAATATGCAATGATATATGCAGCTGCAGGGGTGTTCTTGGCAATTTTCCCCTTGTATCTGAGTTACATTATCTTTGAAGAAATCAGTGGTTTAATCTCACATTTCTAGTGAACACTTTTTCTTTCTTTGCAGGGAAAAAAAGAAAACGGAGTAAAGTGATTTGACATTTTGTGCCTTCTTTCATTCCGGTCTTCCTTTCATTACTGCAATTTTTTATTTTCTCAGTCTTTTCCAATCTGTGACTATACTCTGTGTATAAATTGAGAAAGTAGCAGAATGAATAATAAATAATAACAAAATAAATGTTTCAAAAGGCATCTTATGTGAGGAGCCTTAAAGTCACAAATTGAGGCATGGAATGGCACAGCCTCAGTATGAATAAGTCTGTGCAGATATAGTTGCATCATTTGACAGATAATGCATGTATTATAGTAGGCCTGTGTTACTGGAAGGGCTTCAATCTCTTAATTCCCCTGGTGCATGCACACCTGAATAGGGAGGGAACAAACTTACGGCAACTTAAAAAGTTACCTCACATCATTTGAGCCATAATAACTGAATTTATGCAGTCTCTTTGCAGTTGTATGGGCTAAGATACACAACTTGTCTTAAATCTCAGTAAAAGAGAGAAACTGAAGTTTTAGCTTGGTCTTATATCTTTACAGCTGGGATAGACTAAAACCATGCACACAGTCAGTTACCGTAGCTTAGCAGATGCTCCGTAGTTTAAGGTCACCATAATTTGATCAAGCATCACAACCCAGAGGACTCCAAGACCATGTGTTGTTAACCGCATATGCGTTAGGACATACCTACCTAGATCTCTTCCAAAAAATATTTTAAGGGACTTGAGATGTTTGTGAAGACTATCTATGAGCTTACCAAATGCATTTTGTTGACAGAGGTATCAAGGAAGGTCTTAGTTTCACTTTCTGCTCACTTAAACGGTTTGTATTTTAAAACCTAAATTCAGCATCTAGTATGAAGTTCTACCGGCGAACAGAATCAAAGCAAGTCTGGACATCTTGATTCCTTTTAAGCTATTTTAACTCGGTTCTTCTCACTGCTGTCAACATCCCTGAAGTCTAATAGCTTGTGTCACAGAATGCACTGAATTCCCATAAACACTTGAAATACAATTACTTTACTCAAAACATTTTCTTTTAACAAAGAAAAAATAAGTGGACAGATAAAGCCACATCATTTCATTGATGAAGATCACAAAATGTTAACCACTGTAAGCAGCTGTGACAAGCCACATACACAGGAGGGAGAAAGAATATGCCCTCCCAGTAGTAGAAACCTCCACAGTTGGTTCCGTTCTACTTCCATGGTTTCTGCCTTTCTTCACAGAGGAGGAAACTAACTACAAAGAATATTTCCTGAAGTCTCAGCAATGTTACTATTTTGCAATATAAATAGATATTACAGTGAAAACAGAGGTTAATAAAAGACGCTTCTTAACAAAGCATCCAGTAGCTCATTTCTCAGGTCTCATTCAAATGATGCCTGCTGAATTAACAGGAATAGTTTTGTTCAGTGGCAAAACCAAGATTTATGCTTCCCAATGTGCAAAAAACAACAATGCTCTTCCTGCATGAAAGATGCTAATGCCTCCTTCCTCTTTGTGTCCCTCATGCAGAAATGTGTATGTCAGGACAGTGACAAATGACAGTACTTGTTAAAGCAGCAGGACCATCAGGTTCTCACCACCTCACCACAAGTGGGATAGGCCTTGCAAAGCGTGTACAGACAGCATCTACATCTCTCTGTTTTTTCTTCACTCCATGAGTGAAGCCTCCATTGCCAAGGCAGTTCAGCATAGCATGGCTCTCTTGCTCTTCTGTTTTGCGACCTGTTGGTTTGGATCCAAAAGTTACTAGATTTAAATGCTTGCCTACATGATTGGATATAAAGGTTTCAAAATAACAGGCATGATACGAGCAGCTTTACATCAAGCATAAAGATCAGTTAACCAATTATTGAGAACCTTTAAAAAATCATAATCCTAAGTGTGTATGCGCTCATCTCCTGACACAGCATGCGCTTGCAGATAACTCAGAACTTGACAGCGATTCACTGTTAATCAATATAGGAAATGCATAAAGTCAAGAATAAACCATTTTCTCTATCATATTTAAGCATTTTCTTTCACCATTGACCCCTTGGTGGTATAGATGGAATCTCCAAACTATTGCATCTAATTTAAAGCAGTAAAGAGATTATATTACAGCAGTGAGCCAGCAAAGATATAAGATGTAAAACAGAAATAGAAGACACATCATAATACAAAACAAAACAAAGTATTGATAAAGCTGGTGCAATTCTCAACAGTATCATGACTGGTATCATGTTACCATGTAGCAAACTATTTAAAGACTAAAAATACTGACAAAAATCAGGAATTAGGAGCTATGAGGAACTTTATAGATCTAATTTATTTGCATAGACAGATAAACAATACTGCATTTTTATCAGATTCAAGAATTTACTGAAATTCATTATGATAAAAATACCAATTTAAAATTTCCCAGACTAGTGTACAAGAGCATAAAGCATCAGCCAGCTCTATAAAGGTATATTAAAAAAAAATTCTGCTTTCTGAACAAATTCTTAGTAAAAGACTGTTTGGTCAATGTAACTCTTCACACCTACATGTGCTTCCCTAGTTTAAAAAAAAAAAAAAAAAAAAAAAAAAAAAAAAAAGCAGCCCTGGAGATAATTGAAGGTTTTCTGCTTGGGACAAGGGGATGATTTTTTTTCCCCTTTAAGACTCATCACTGATATTTTGGAAATAACACCTAAGGAAAAGCATTACATTGCAGCTCACAAGATTGGTTGGGAAGGCAGAGGGACTCCCCCACTCCAAAAATGTAATGACACCTCCCACATACCTATAATTTTTTTTTTTCTCTAATTTAAGGCATACAGAGAAATATTAACCCTACTTCTATTAAAAACTAGAAGAAAACATTAACTTTTCAGTTCAAAAGCAAGACCCTGATAGTTTTCTATGGATGCAGTATTCATGTTCAGACAGCTTAAGCCCTTGAGGACTGCATTTCCTTTTGGCAAGGTTCCTCCGAACAACCAGAGAGCCCCAAACAAACACTGTAAATGGGCTCCCAGGCAGAATTCAGGCTGCCCATGAATTTTTCTTAAATGAAACCAGTTAGGAATTTAAGACACCAAGCCATGATAAAGAAATCAATTATGTGTGTTCTAAACTTCTACTTACTAGAGTAGTTCTCATTTGCTTCAAAGAGATTAGTCACGTATATCCAGTTAAACACAGGCATGACTGCAGGATTGAAGCAGGAGAGAATTCCAAACTGCATCAAATTATTTTAGAAAATGTTGAGGATTGTAACTAGACTCACAGCAAAAAGTACAGCCTGAGACAAATACATTAAGTGTTATATACAGTAAACAGTTTTAGAAGCATAAATTTTATGCAACAAGATTCATTTTGTTTTTTTAAAAACTGTTAATTTTGAGTTTAAGAAGTGTCTCTGTACCTTGTGATCAGCCTAGAAATAATACAGACTACACTAGTTTTTGCAGTAAACAGCTGGCAAATATCAGTAAATTTTTATCCCCCTATTACATTTCTGTTACAACAATGGCATGCTGTGTCTCTGGAAATCAAAGTAAAATCCTGCCTCCTATCTCTGGTTATTTATTTATTGCTTTGGAAATGCAGTACATATCAAACTGCACATTGCTACAGTTCTATGCAGCACATGAACAATGCTGCTTGGTTTTATGTTTTCAATAGAAAAAAGTCATTTAATAACATGAAAGTAAATGAACTCATATTAGTATAAACTGCAGCACAATGAAAAAGACATTTTCATTTGAATATTAATGATGCAGGTTTGAAGAAATATATACTAAATAAATTGATTTAGTGGTCACTGCTTTATAACAAATACAGTTTCAGTTATAGTTCCAAAGTGTAAGATCAATCAAAATTCACAGTGTGCCTTTCAAGGAAATACTGTTCAAAAATCTTAAATGTTCTCATCTCCCTGTAATGAGATGATCAGAGTGCGAATTGCACATACCATTTCAAGAAACAGGGAATTCCAGGAACAACTTCCAGTCAGATCTGAAGCTAGCGGACCAATATGTCTTTTCCAAATATTTTCTCAGCTTACGTTCTTGTGCAACCAGTAGCACTTCACATCTCACCAAGCTGCGCCCAGCCCAAGGGGCCGACAGGCAGAGGCAGCACTGCCAGCCTGGCAGGAGGAAGGTGGCCTGGGCCACCGTGACGCAGAGAGCCGGGGGCCTGGCTTCATTGCCAGCTCTGTAATTAAAGGATTAATTAATGACCTTTGTATTGCTCACGCTCTCTCCTAATCCTATAGGGCACAAAATGTTTGGTGCCTAGGTAAGTGTAGGCCTTGGTGTTTACTGGGTCCTCAGCCAATAACATTAATATTACTAAATAAAAGCATACATGCATACTATGGTACAAACTCTTTCCAGTTGCTTGCTTTAAGCAGACCAGAGCAATTACCTTGGATTTCAAGTAACTGTACTTCTCTTAAGATTGGATTTCATAAGTATTATAATGGAAATGTCTTACTGAAATCAGATGTTCACCTAAAATAATACATGCATACATTTTCAAATTGCATGTGATGGTATATATTTCCCCCTATTCAGCAGTAGCATAAAACCACAATGGAGCAGTTTATTATTCTTACATAATTTCTGCAGTAAGGTAATAAGTAAAGATAAGCTATATTTTCTACTTTCTTCAGTCTAGAGATTATAAAGCACTTTAAAAACATTTAGAAAAAAAGTCACTCCTATGTCAGCAGTAAGTAGTGAAACTATGTATTACAGAGTTAGCACCACTCTCCAACCTTACAGTCTTGGGCCCCAAGATAACTTTTTTTTTTAAACAACAAAAAAAACCATAATGCAGGTCCATGGGGCTCTGCATGGGCAGGCTTTTAGTTATAGAAAAGGAAAAGTTTCCTTTTCCATTCACAGAGAGCCACTGAGGCCAAATTTTGTCTCAATTATCAATAAGAATCTACATTGTCACTTTGCCTCAAATTTTCAAGAGTAAAAATTTGAACACTTTTCCATTTTGTAACCATTAAATCACCATGGTTGAAAAAGGTTTAATATTTATAACTGTACTGACCATTTCATACTAGTTGCTAAGCAACACTCCTCCCTCCCCAGTATCATGTAAGGGAAAAGACAGAGGGAAGCAGAAAATGAGGAATGTTGGGGAAAACAAATTCATCCAGGCTAAGTGAAATTCAATGGGTCATAAGGTGCTATTTGTTAGAGGAGTAAAAGGGCACATAAGTCCTGCAGCACGTACTGAGACATCAGGTGGTGACATCACAGCAGCAACACGCCATGGCTCTAGCACAAAGATGTAACAAATCAGCCGATATTCATCTCCCCCGTATCCCAACATTGGCTACACTCTAGCCTCCCTTTAAATTTGCTTGTGAGCTAAAACGTAAATCTGATAATGCAAAACTTGTAAAATTCATAATTTCTTTTTTAATAGACACTGCTTTGCCTTACAGCTTGAAAAGAAATTTCAAAGTGCGTGTGCATGCAATTGCCTGCTCTCCAGAATATTCCAGTTTTCCTACTCTGTTGCAGTTTTAAGGTATTCAGTACAATACTTTACACAAATGAGGGGCTCTGTGGAAGGGGTAACATGAGGAAATGAACTTGAGGAATCAAACAGTAGATTGGTCGTGAAGAATCACTGGCTGATCTACTGTCTTCGTTATATTTAATTTCAGCACATAGCTTTCCACACCTCATCAGAACAGGTAATACCAAAAAGCAAATGTACTCAGATGCCCAAAGAAAGAGCCCTGGGTAAGCTGGATAATTACCAAAGGGATTCAGAATTTTTCATCTCTTAAGTCTCATCCCCTTTCAATGGATGTTGTAACATACATTTATGATAATCTGTCCAAAATATTTATCCACAATCTGTTCACAGACATAGATACAAGTTTTTCTGGAGTAGTGAACGCCAAGTGAGGTTATTCGCAAAGGAAACTCAAGTCATCCTTTTGGCCTGTCCTTTCGCGCCCCCCCCCTTGCACTGACAGCACGTAATCACATGGCTGCCTATAATTATTTCCTCCTGAGCACCAGGCAAGATGCCGAAACTGTTTGACACATCTTTTTTTATTCATGAGCGGTCTTGTTTCCTTATGCAAGCACACTGTCAAACCGTCTTTGAATACATCTTTTGAACCATAACGTTGGAACCAATTGGCCAACTTCAACCAAGTCTGAAATCATGCTATATCCCTAGAAGTTCCTAGAAAATCCACGATGATCAGAGGCTCAGTGAGAGACAGAAACACTCCTGAATCTCCCACTAACAGGAAGAAGATAAACTTGGCCACCATACATTACGCTTGGCAGTGGCCAAGCAATCAGCCAACAGATAGCTACAGACTAGGAAGAGAATATGACATGACTTACTCAAGCGACAGTTGCAAAAGATATATGAGAGACCTGGAAAAAAGCTGAAAGTGCCAAAGGGAATACAGAGACAGGAGCTGAGCTCTACTGAGTAGTAGACTCCAGTGCAAAAATCTGTAGGAAAATAGGCTTTGTTACTTCCATTTACTCATAAAACAACCTGTCATCCAACCTGCAACATATCCTTGCTATGCACTGCATTTCTGTGTTGAAGAAAGAACACACCTCGTGGGCTTTTCCAGAGTGAAGCAGGACATTAGAGGTAAACTTCATTGTAGCCGAGTGCCTCAAAGACATTAATGAATCTTCACAAATCTGAGGGAAGAAATGCTTATTATATATCAATTTTGAAATAAATTTCTGAAAACAACCCACTGTGGAAATAAATGTTAAAAAGGCAAACAATCTGAGAAGATTATATTGCCAAAGAAACCTCTTTTGCTATATAAAGTCCAGCAAATTGCTGGGTTTGTATCTTATTTTATGCTTTGTATTATTTTTTATCTTCACAGATTATTTTGGATGAAGTCGGCTAAAAATCATTCAGTGGCCACTAGAGAGTTAACTAATATTTCCCAGAGTTGGCAAATGTTCAGTCAAAAACCTGGCCAACTGCCTGTTGTTTACTGAAGCTAGGGAAGAAGCATCTGCAACATTACGAAAAGCATATTGTAAAAGGCAACACATGCAAATTAAACCTCTTGAGCTATGAGTAAATTGCTAGGAAAATTTATAACTCATTTAATAAAACTTGAAATAAATACATTGCCTTGGCTCTCAGGGAAAACAAAATATTTCCCATAATTCTGTGTTCAAAAAATGATCATCAAACCAGATTTCTACAACTTGAATATAAAATCAAATAGTGATATAAAACAAACCTCCTACCCCCCATCCCTTCTGTTCATGTCTTTACACAACTCTGCGAGTAATTTTTGTGCCAAAGAACTTTCAGTGATTCATGTGCCTTATTTCACCTTTTGTATTCTCGTAGTTAATATTCATTTTTTCAACTGTGTGTGTGTCATTAGTAATGCTAACAGTGTGAATTTGCCTACTTTATTTTGAAGTAAAATGCCACCTTGCAGTTTCCCCCAAAATAGGGGAGTTATTTATAAAAACAGCAAGGTAGAGTCCTTTGCAGAAATGCAAAAAATGCCCTCTTCAAACAGTCCCAAGCAAACGACACAAGAAACCAAGAACAGTAAGATCTTCCTGAAGCCCCGAGTCTTTTAGCCTGAAATAGATAAATCCAGCCCTCGCTCCACTGTAGCCCCAACCAAGCCAGATGGAATGCATATGCGCTATTAAAAGCAGAATATACCCTTAGATTGCCTTACAGGTAAACCTATTACCTACCCTCACAACGTGAGTTTCACAGACTCCTCAGTTTTCAGCCAGAGGTGGAACTGAAACTAGAGAAAGCTCTGAGGAAGATCCTGCCACAGAGACAAAGCGAGGGCTGCCAGGCAGCCACTGCCTTGAGAGCAGGGGCAGGGGCTCCCTGCCCCTGTGGCGAAGCTGTGCGCCATGTTCATTTCCTACACTCCGCACAGTTTTTCAAGTTACTACTGGGTAGCAAAAGAGCATTACATTTGTGGCCACTTTAAACATCTAATCAGAATGGAAAAAAATGTCTACTCTTTCAGTTAGGATTGTTCCTCAAAAAATTTACAGGACTCTGCTGGCATTTCCCAGGTATCTTCACTCTCATACCTGAAGGATAATGTGGAAGGCAGAAATCCCTGTGTCCTATGAAAATCCTAGACTGTAGCTGTTACCAGCTATCATCTAGAAGGTGTTTCCCTTCACTGCACCAGTCACCACAGGACCCACATTTATTAATTACTGCACACTGGTGGATAACATGACAGCTCTCTCGATACATGACCCATATATAAAAAGGTTTGCTGGTAGAGCTGCCAGAATATAATCCCTAGGATCAACTTCCTTCTGGACATGCAGTCTGCATCAGTAAGACATCTTTTCTTGCTACAACTTTTGTCAAGTTCCCTGCTCAGAATAAGTTATATGCCCAGCACATCTTCTTTCTTGCAGTGTGACTGTATACACGTTTGCCAACATAGTTGTGCCAGTTGCAAGGATTTAAAACAATGACAACCAAACCCTCACACGACTAATCATCATACATGCCAAAAATAACCCTTTTGCCAGTACAGCTCGTTTAGCTGTCAAAGAACTCGGGAGATACCATATATAGATGCCTGTATACAAACACAGCTATATTCATCAGTATAGACAATATAGTAGTAAGGGACTGCACGTGGTGTCTAGTCAAGCTCAAATATCACTGCTTTATCTTCAACAGGCGTGAGCACCAGCTACTGCAGTATGCTGACTTTCAAAGTCCAACAGAGATTACTTTATGTAAATGGAAAATCCAATAGCCACTGTGCAGCACTCAAGCTCATACAACTTGGTTTCTTGTTTCCTAAAATAATCGGCAATACATTTCATGCAGAGGACTGGCTGGAGAAATGCTTTCTTTGGTATTTTCTATCACCTTCTGTATAGAAATTCTGCCAACATGAAAACCCAATAGCCATTTTTCCCCAAAATATGTTTTATTTACTTACAGTATAATTGATGAGTGTTTTACTTTCCTAGAACAGGTAAAGCTCTTTCAAGGAAAATATGACTCAGATTCTTTTTGCTATTGCTCTCAACTCCTCGCTTGTCATTTAAGCCCAAGAGTTTGATGGGAAATTAGTCATTTAAAAGGAAATTTGAAAAAAAGTAAAACATCAGCAGAATACCATAAATACTGAACCAAGTCTAAATGTGCAGCAACTTTCAGTATTTAGGTTTATGATCTACAAAAATATCTACTGATATATCTATAGGCATATCTATAGATATCTATACTATTCTATATACTGCAAAAAAAAATGTAAGGCCTACAGGTAAACAGGTGCTTTACTAACTACTTATTGTACTTACAAAAATTAAAGCACAAAATGATTGTTTTAGACATAATGTTCAATGCCCCCCCCCTTTTTTTTTTTTTTTTTTTACAATTCTCATATATTTTGCCATCAATCATGATCATCAAGATACTGTGACTGCTGTCTGCTGACTGACAACAGAAAGAGAAATTTAGAGGTGTGAGTGAAATGACAGAGCTGTCATGGCTGCCTCAAAAATTACTCTTCTTAAAGAAAGGAGAGATAACACTTTTGAAAAAAAATGCAGACAGCACTGATGTCCCTGTCAGCACGGGAGGTAGGGGTTACTAAAAGCTTAAGGGGAAAGAAAAAGTTGACCAGACTTTACTTTCTATACTTACTTAACAAAACCTCATGATATTTTTATAAAGTTTTTTTTCCTCTTGAAACCAACTACTATAATATCCAGGGCTGTTCTGATAAATCTGTGTCCTGATCCTGAAAAACACTGTTCACCTCAAAATGTGCCTTTAACTCACATAGAAGATGATAGAAATTATGAATGCCGACTACCTCACTGAATTAGGAATTATATACATTAACTAGTACACCAAATCAACTTTGGAACTGAAACACACAAAGCAAAAAATTAATACAATCCTACGTTCAAAATATACTTTTAAGTGATTAAAAACCCTCACAATTCCTAGTTTCTCTCTCTCTCTCTCACAAAAACCCCAAACACACACAAACAAAAAAAACAAAACACGCACAGAATCACAAATGAACTTAACTACCACACACTCTTGTCCTATCAGAGTCATGGCTTAATCCTGAAAAAGACATATGCATTTGACTATTTTTCTATAAAGAGAATAGTTAACAGTCTTTAGTTAGTTTAATTAGTTAACAGTTGTCCAGTGCCACCCCAACCACACAGGAGACCGGGTTGTAATTGTAGCCTGTTCTGCGAAGACAGTTCACCTCTTAATAGCTCACTTTACTCATCTGTAAAACGGACATCGGCTTCCTTGCAAAGTGCCCTGAGAGGTACTGACAAAACAAAACAAAAGTGCAGCACAACAAGCGTACATTCCTTTTTGCAGGGGTTGGTAACTGCACTCGTAGCTGGTTTGTTTATACTGACGTTTTAACGTCACATAGGGAACACGGACTTTGGACACTGCCCACTTGTCAAACATCTCCTGCGTATCATCTCTCTAATTAAGGGAAAGGTATTGAGAACCAGCTGTGAAAACGTGTCTGATATCAAGTTGTAAAAGTTGAGCATAGTAAATTGAAGGCAAGTTCCAGTTTAAGCAGTTTCCATAGGGTCTAGGATAGACATAAATGCTAGACTAGGAAACCACTTCACAGCATGTAAAATGCTCTTTTTGTTAGAACCACAAACTTCTACTAGATTGCTGATTGATGTAACACTTGGATTAGAAATACACAGCATGAAATACCATTTCCAGGGAGGAAAGGGAAGTTCTTGATGAGACTGGTGAAAGAGTGATAAAAGCTTCACTCAAAGCCTCCATTTTAGTATCAGATTGTGGGAAACTTCCATTTAAATAGTCCAACAAAGCCCATTAGCCATCAATCTACAAGCACTAAATAAACCCTTAACGCCTCTTCTAAGAGACTGCAACATAATCATCTAGCCAATCCTGTTAGAATTACCCCAGCAAAGATGCTGATGAAGATCAGAGGAAATCTGTAGATAGGAAAAATTCCCTCTCAGGCAGCTCAAAGCATCTCTACAATGAAGCCGCATCCCTCCCACTTCCACCCCTGACTTCACACATAGTTGCCAATGGCAGACACAGGAAGAAAAAATTCCTACCTCACTAAAGAGAATACAGGTCAAAAATAGAGGGAAAAAATAAGTAACTGAAAATGGTTGTGTCTAGCTTTCCATCCATGACTGGAAAAAAAAAAAAAACAAAACCAAAAACCTGTGCTAATATCCATGTGTCACTGCCCGTTTGTCACACCTAGGACATCTTTCTAGAGTTGTAAAAATGAGACATTGCAGCAGAACACCATCAGAGTACAGTTAAAATTAAGAACTCCTTCCAGCATGAAGATCAACTGTTTTCTACTCCCTGATCTGGACAAACAATATATTTGAATAAAAATGAATTTTAACATTCCTAAGGGGAGAAATAACTTTCAAATCTGAATCAAAATTTTCTATCAGAAGTTTTCAGTGTCTGTTTCTGTGAGAAAGAGAAAAATAAGAAGGTTTGGGGGTTCTTTTGGTGGGGAGATATGGAGAACTAAATTTAATTTTTTTGAAAAGATTAGTGATTTTTAGTCTCCAGTGTCCAACCATACAACCTGAGACTTTCCAAGGGCACTTTAGATAGTGCCACATATTTGCCTCCTCTCTCTCTCAAAAGAAAAGAAGAAACACCCATCAGTTAATCACATATTAGTAATTTTGCAAGTATAGGTTAAACTCTAAACATGCAGTCTTAGATGTACCCAATTCACATGAAAAATATTTATTTGGGACAAGGTAAAAATGGGTGCCCACAAAATTGTAAGTGCCTTGACAAAGTGTAGGATATAATCATTGATGTTAAAATAGTAATTCTAAAGACAAAGTCCAAGCACATGCAAACATGGAGGTAACTTTGGTATCTTGACAACCATACTTTAACTTTAGTTGTAGCTCAGTTATCTGCTCCTTCCTTTTACCCAAGTTTCTTCCTCTGTGACTGGGATAACAAAACTAATCTCAGCTGCCCCTGTTCGCTATTTAATATCTTAGAACAAACACATCTTTGTTATGGAGTTAATACTGATATTCCAGACGGTGCATGCCATTTGCTAAAACAGACCCCCCTATTCTGTTACCCCTTCTATAGGCTGAGGGACAGAGCCCAACCCGTGCCTTGGTGTGCACACGTCTGAACCTCCAGAACTGACATCATCACCTGGACCTCATTAGCCAAGATTCATTTGGAAGAAACATCGTCTACTCCCAGAGAAGAGAAAAAGATATATAGGTGACAACTGGGTTTTCAAATTTAATGCAAGAGATGCCATACAGGTCAAAATATCAGATTAGACATAATCATTATTCTTGCTGGATTGTGTTCAAAACTAGTTAAGATTTCATTCAAATCTTCATCCTCAAAGACAACTAGATAAATAACCACTACACTGTTTACTGCATAGGATTCTCAGACAAGACTAAAGGTCTTAAAGGTTTAATTTATGTAGGCTCGAAAGAGATTGCTGTCACTGAAAGCAAGGGTCTATTCTCAGGTTTCAGTCTATGCCAGTTGCAAAGGTGTTACTGCCTGTTCACCAAGAAACAGGCTAAAATTGCCTGCTCATACCATGGTCAACCAAAACAACCAGTAGTAGTTGAAATGACCTAATTTCAACCATTAACAAAAGCTTGGCACACTAGCTGGGTAAAAAACAACAACAATCTTTTTTTCCTCTTTTAAGAATATAAAATAAGCTTTCAACTTTCATATGGTACATCTGTAGCACCTTTATCATAACTGGAAACAAAACTTAAATCTACTTTCCTAAAATAGCATTATTCAGATGAATACATAATACAGAGTTTTACTACTTCTTTCGCTCTATATTGTTCTCTCTCCTTGGAGAATAGCCTTTGTAGCAGATTGTCTCTTATATACACTTAGCATGCTAACACACAATTAAAAAGAATGCCCTTTTCCTTTCATAATTGTAGAATGTCTTTTCCTGTTAGATATTTTGGCAAGTTGATACAGAGGAGGGTGCTGAAAAACAGGCTTTTTTTTTTTTAATCATTATGTTATGAATATTTAATAAATGAACCAGATCTCATATTCTATGCATTTTGATTCATCAAATCCATCTTTATTAGTACCTTTCATATTTTTGGAGAACTAATTTCCAAAGTTCAAAGGTTAACTTGTCTTGTTTTGGCACTGAACATGAAGCAACTTCTTATTGCTTTCGGCAAGTAGAGTCTTCCTCTACTGGCAGTAAAACAGATTCTATCAGGAATCAAACATCATAATTCAGAGATGGGGTCAGGATATCAAAGTGTCCACACTGTGCTGTGCAGCACTGCTTAGATATCAGCGCTGATAAATTATACTAGGTCAAAGTAAGCAGTGTAGTCTGAGAAAGTCTTTCCGAACATAGCAATTGTCACACCAAAAATTGAAACATATCTGAAGTAAAGTATTAGCAATCACAGATTTCCTTGTTTGCTCTAACATAGAAGCCTCCTTTGACAATTATGCTCAATTTATTCATATATACATAAAATATATAAAATCAATTCAATTTGTAATTTTCAATTTTAAATGAAAGTCATTCCTTATATGTATAATTAAAGTGCATAGTTCTTTGAGTATGTCATGATACAGCTGTAAATCAATTTGTTCTAAGATAGGCTGACTAGACAGGCTGAATGCTGTTACAATTATTACTTATATTATATTACAACTTTACAAGCTTATAGTGTTAAGGGCTGGCCCTCCCAAGTCTAATGTAAAGTCCTACAGGTAATTTTCATCATTTTTAAAAAAAAAAAGAAAAAAAATGTGTTTCCATTCTGCCTCAAATTCAGCAGTTATTGCCATTACCACCATGTGGTAGGAACATACAACTCTGTGCTAGCAAGCCCAAGAAGGCAGACAGCCAGACACCCTTCACAGTTCTCTTTGGCTGTGTTCATATCGTCTTTTCATAGCAGTAAAGAAAATTTCCACCTTTGCTATCAAGTGCATCACCACTGATAGAGGTGACTGCATTAGTTAACACACAGGGATCCCTTCAGCCATTGCTGCTTTAACTACAACAGACCCCAGCTTTTAGAGACACTAACAACTTGTGATTACTGCAGTCTACAAAGAAGTCCCAAGTAGCAGGCACTTTTAAATACCAGTTCTTACAGTCTTCTAAATGTGCTCTGAAAAGGTCAAAAAAATGGCATAAGACACTGGCGATCACTAAAGCATTGTTTATACTGCATCTTGAATTTCTGCAAGCACAGCCTCTGTATTCACTCCTCAGCTTCAGCAGTTGCTGTGTGATGGCAGCAGAATTCATAAACAGGTGTAAAATATTTGAGAAAAAAATTGCAGTAGTGGATCGAAAAAAAAGCACTAGTGCCTTTTATCTAAATAACATACCACTGGAAACTTTGTTACTTGGTGATCATCATTTATGCGGTGAACTCTGACAGCCTGTTTTGAAGTCAGCAGACAAAACTAGGCATATGGACCTCTTCATAACATACTACATGAAGACCTCTTCACATCAAACTATCAGAAGAAAAATTGCCTGATCCTCTGTTTGGCTGTACTCGTCTTCATCATCTGGTGACTGCTTTATGTCAGTAAAGTTATGTCGTAACCGATCTTTGATGGTTTGTTCCAATCACAACAATTATTTTCTACAGTATTTTTATCCTCAAAAA